>NC_135784.1:198861927-199089427 GCF_051106095.1 Pogona vitticeps
ATATTGAGAATCTGGTCGGATCACCTGCCGCCTTTTCCTTTATTCTTGGGAAAAACTATAACTGACCATTCTAATGTCTTGTACAGTACTTCACCTCTCCTTCCTTTGGAGTGGGTTCCAGTAGTAGCTCGCCTAACTTCAGATTTGGAAAATCTTGCAACGGTTCCTGCATCTTCACTCTCTCATACAGTACTCTCTTAACCTCTCCAGCTCTCTCTTCGGTTTCCACAATTCTAGCTCTACCTCAAACCACCATTGTCCTTGATTACTTATACCCTCCTCCCAGACTGACAGCTCCTGCTCCTCCCCTGTCCTGTTCCCCGTGCTCCTCTAGCAGGCTTACTTCAAATTTCCCGCCTCACTCCGTTTTCCCCTCTTCTGAAGTTAAGTTCTCCCTTGGGTCCACCGGCTCTTTAGCACTTTCAGTTTTCCCCAACCCTCCTTTCCTTCTTCCTCTTGGGACGACACTCTCTCCTGGACCTCCTTCACAATAAGATATACGGCATGTAATCTAAGTTTGCTTTTATTTTTTTTTTACTTAGAGCATACATGGTTTGCTCATATATCTGTGAAGATTCTCAGTCATCCAGGTGAGGTTGTCTGGAAGATGATTCATGGCAACTGGAATTCTTACTAGGTTGAAACATTTCAGCTACTCATCCAAGTAGCTTCTTCAGTCTGAGGAGAGTTGGTAGGAGACCCCTGATATATTCTCCACCTTGGTTTCACTTCCTCTTGGTCTGAATAGGCTCGTTAAATGGACAAAGGACAGGGGGTGAGTGAAAATCCCAACTCTGTAGTCCTTTTCCACCCATTGTCATGGGTCGTTAACAGTGGTCTTTCTGGTGGGTATGGTCCTGATCTTTCTGGGGGACGGATGAAAGGGCAGCATTTTCTATATGCACATGTATGGTCTCCCTGACCCCTTTCTCAAACCACCTATCAAATGAGTGTCCTTTTTCCTTCAAGTGAAGGAACACTGCTGATTGTGGTCCTGCTTAGTGGCTATTTGGTTTCTCCAATGTAGAGCTCTGAACACTCCTCTTTGCATTGCACCACATATACTATATTGCTCCTGTTGTGTTTTGGTGTCCACCTTTTGGGTAGACGGGTCTCTGCCTTAGTGTGTTTGTGGGTTTGAAGTGCATGGGTATGTGGTGCATGTGTTTTGCCCTTGTTCTGAATTAGGACCACTGCATGAGGAAGAGGGCTAAATCTTTCTCCTCCTTTGGTTTTTGTTCTAGAATTCAGGGCTTCTTGTGTGGGTAATGATAAAAAGAAAAGAGAACTCAATTGCTGCCAATGGTTGTTTTAAAAAATTCTGTGTGGCCCTGATTTGTAAATCAACAGGAAGGAATATGAACCTCTCCCACCTATTCACTAATCCTAACTGGATTGGGGGTTTGTGTGATTATTCTATACTTTTTTAATATGCTGCACACAATGCATTTTAAACAAAAGTTCCTAGTATACTTTCTAGGTGCTACAAGACTATTTTTATTTCCTGATAAATGGGTATAAAGTTGCTATCTTGTCATTTAGTAAATACTAGCATCTCTGTTTGGGATTGGCAGCAGTTCTGTATCACTTCATCTTACATCCATTTTCTGAGCCCTTGTGGTTAGCTAAAGACTAAAGTAAAAGTTATTCTAAATATCTCAGTTTTATAATGCTGTACAGTTGTGCCTCAACTTACAAACATTCCTACTTACGACCATTTCAAGTCACGACCAGCTCCGGCTGCAAAATTTTGCTTCTATTTGCGACTGGAGCTTCCAGTTACGAACAGAAAAGGGCAGGGGGAAAAGGCGGGAAATTTCTAACTGTAGGTGGCAGTGAGGCTGATTGTTTGTAGCTCTTTGGCTTGGGACTGCCTCCTCCTGCTTCTGAGTGAGCATGTGTGTGTGTTTGCAGGGAGGCTTCAGGCTGCCTGGTAAGGTAAGGTACTGTTTTCTGCTTTTTAAAAAATGTTCTTGGTGTTTTTGCAGCTTGGTTTTGAGCTTGAAGGAGTTACGTTTCTGTGCTGCGATGGGTCTTGGGGAGGTTGTTTGTTTTTGGGTCCCCCCCATTTCCAATGGGTCTTGGGTTTGGTTGCTTTTGGGGGGGATTCCCCATTTCTGATGGGTCTTGGGGGGTTGATTGCCTTTGGGGTTTTTTTCCCATTTCTGATGGGTCTTGGGGGGTTGTTTGTTGGCTTTCTTTCCCCGTTTCTGATGGGTCTTTGGGCGTTTGGTTGCTTTTTGGATTTTTTACCCATTTCTGATGGGTCTTGGGGGGGTTGTTTGTTTGTTTGGTGGCTTTTTCCTCCCATTTCCGATGGGTCCTCCATGCTTCCCTTGCTTTTTCCTTTGTTTTCTTTGCATTTCCGACCTGCCCCCTTTGTTCTCTGTGCATTTCTGATCTGCTCTATTTTCTCTGCATTTCCAATGGGTCTTGCATGCTTGATTGCTTTTCTTCTCCCCTCCCTTCCCCCTTTGGCTGGAAGGGATTACGTACTCGCATTTCCAATGAGTCTTGCAGCAGTGATTTTTTTCTTCAGCCGGAATGGATTAATTGCATTTCAGTGCATTCCTTGGGAAATGGTGCTTCGACTTACAACCATTTCGAGTTATGTCCATCTTCTGCTATGGATTATGGTCGTAAATTGAGGCACTGCTGTATTTGTATAAGCTAGCTAGATAGCTCAGTGGTTTAGGTATCTGGCTGCAGAGCCAGAGGTTGGACATTCAGTTCCCCACTGTGCCTCATGCAAGTATAGCAGCCTATATAGCTGTGGGCAAGCTGCACAGTCCCAAGATACCCCCAGAAGAAGAGAATGGTAAGCCACGTCTGTGCATTCTCTACATAGAAAACGCTGCAAAGCGTTGCCATAAGTCAGAATTGACTTGATGGCATGCAGATTATATTTGCATATTGAGTTCAGGATAAATGCAGGGCTTCTGTATTTTTCAGTGTTTTATTAAGGATTTTATAACAGCAAAATAAACCTTTCATTTCCTTTGCAATAGAAAAGCACAGTGTTCATATTGGACTTGATCCACAGTATGGAATAATCAATTGAAAAAGATACATTGAAAACATTAGAGATTACTATTGGCTTTTCTGAGGCTTATGGCCCTCACAGGGAATGTTATTGTCCCAAAATCTTCAAGGGAGTGACACTTGGTCTTTAAACGTCCCCTCTTTAGTCATTAACAAAGGTACTATTATTTTGGAGCAGTGTCCAGTTCTAGTTATCGCAAGCATATGATGCACAACCCAGTTAGAAGATTTATGAAAATAAATAACTGGGTACTTACAAAAGTCTACTAAATAGAATTTGGTTTTCTGAGAAGACCAGGACTTTGGATTTGATGCTTAAAGTGATTCAGTCTGTGGTGTATATAATTACTTTTAGGTTTGTTGTCTGAATGTGTGTGTTCTTATCATTAGTGGATCATGATGCATTTGCACTGGCCTTTAAACGTTTAGAGCAGGGCTTGAAAAGTCCGAAGAAAAATTCTTTTTCACTCAAGAAAGCTTGCAAACCTCATTCAATGCAGGTTTGTTTGTTCTCAAAACACATTTTACTGTTCCACTAGATTTTTTTTTTCCTGATAGCAATCAATTTGTTCTCCACCGTTCATTAATGCAGTGTTGTCTAAATACAGTACCTTCGACTACAGTTCTTCTCATTCCCAGTTATTGGCCATGTTGTAGGTGGTGGGAATTGCTGTACAGAGACATCTGGAGGGACGTGCACTGAGGAACACTGTGATAAAGGAACAAGGCTAACCAGTTATTATATTTAACTATTTATATATGGGTATAAATAATAGAAATGGGGGGGGAAAACATTTGAATAGCGAGATGACATGAACAGGTCTATTCTTCCAAGAGCCTGTTAGACTGGAAAAACCTGCCTGTACTCTAACCACAAGAAGCTTTAACAAGCTGAAGATACAAACTGCTGCCCACGAGACGGGTGTTTAAGCGACAGAGGAATCATATGTTTCACCTTCAGACAAATATGGATCTAGGTAAGAGAGCAGAGAGCTTGTATTTTTCAAACATGAGAGCTCAACTGCGGTGTCACAATATCTGTAGTTCTCAGGGCAGCCCTCGGTGCAGTCCGAACCATCACAGGACCTAGTATAGCTTAATTTTAATCGCTTTCGCTTTTAAAAACATGAAACTGTTTTACATTGTGTTGATTGTTGTTCTGTGCCCCAGGATCTCAGGATATAATGTGGAATATCAGTGTCTTAAATAAATAAATTCTGTGTTCCACCTTAAAATGGTTGAGCATAGTAGGACTGGCCTCCCATACATATATTCAGTATCAGCCAGCTCCCCACACCCACTCTTTTGGACAGCTGGTATGATGATGGACTAGGACTCGGGAGACCTGGGCTCAAATTACTGCTTGATTAAGAAAACTAATTGGGGGGTGGAACTGAGAAAAACCACTTGTTAAATATCTCATATACCTTGAAAATACTATTAGCACTACCTTAAATGAGATGCAACTTGATGGCACATACCGGTAATAATCGCTACCAGGTTTCAATATCAGCCAACTCCCCCACATCCACCCCTTTGTTTACCATCTAACCTGGATGAAGAATTCTGGAGAACCTGAAAGCTTGCACACTGTTTTGGTTAATGCAGTAAAGGTATTGCATAAACACAGACTTTGAAATGATTTCAGGTAGCTTATGTATCATGACTACTGCACTTGAGGGATCCTGATAGACTGTTTTGAACCCACAAAGCTTTACAAAACTCAAAATTGCATTGACAACTTTATTGTCCTCTGGTTTTATGACTCAGTCCTGCCTGTGCCAAACAAAAGGATAAAAAATCTCCAGTGTTTCACATAGCAATGTCTCACTTCATAGAAATGTTGCTTAGTCCCAGATTTATGTCTCAATCCTCTCACTCTTGTGAGCATTGCAATTTCTGCATATTTATTCAGAAGCCAACCCCACTGTGTTCAATAAACTTCAAAAAAACCCAAAGGAAGAATGTGACACCTTTATTAAACCACTAAAAATCAAACAATGCAAGCTTTCTTGGAATAAAAATCCCACTTCCTCAGGCATACACCAATTACTTGTGAGTATTGTGGAAAAATTATAAATGATGTATTCAACTGAAAGTGAGCATGCAGTGAGACCCTACATCTGACCAAATCAGTGCCAGTGAATCTGTGGAATGAACTTCTGTTGCCATTTGGTGGCTATACGGTCTGGTATTAGAGGGTTCTCTCTCTATATATCTTGCAAAAGCTCAGTTAGCCCAGTTTTAATAGTTTTTTGTGTTTTTTTGCAAACTATTACATGTTTATTATTTTGTCAAGATTTTAGTTTGAGTTCTTTTACTATCGTATTTTTAAAATTGGTTTCAATATTTCATTATTTCTTTCATTAAAAGTATATTGTATTTTTATTTATAATAGTGAATTATTTTCAGGGAGTCCTGTGGAAGGTCAGAACATGGAGTATAATTTTAATTTTTAAGAAACGCTGTGGTGGATGGAAGAATTTTGCCAGACGCAGTAGCCAGATTCACATATAAACCACACACATATTTGGATAAGGAACAGTATTTTTATTCTTGTGCTATAAATGACATACTGGCATTGCTAGATAGATAGATAGATAGATAGATAGATAGATAGATAGATAGATAGATAGATAGATAGATAGATAGATAGATAGATAGATAGATAGATAGATAGATAGATAGATAGATAGATAGATAAACAAATAATCTCTTGTAATCTCTGCAACAAATGGTAAATAGCATTTTTGGTCTGAATTCTTATATCTTTTCCTGTGGTAAAGAAATCCGGTTTTAGAGTGGCATGCCTATTTGCATATAATCTCCAAAAGAGATGTTTAAAAGCTTCTACTGTATGGTGCAAAGAAAAAAAAAGGTACAGTTGAAGCTATACCCTCCCACCCCCAAAGAAGATAATCCAATCAATCTCATTCACACCCTCATTACGCAAAACATAAGCACACTGATGCACCTATTTTGAACCTTAACTTCAAACTCTAGTAAAGAAGCAAACTCCACTTCTGGCGCTGAATCCTGTTAGTTATGCCCACTGCTGCAATTCCTTCATCCTCCCTTTTTGTGATGAACTGATGTAAGTTAAAAAGTGAACATAGGCATTTGCTGTCACATGCTAGTCTTGTGATTTGGTTTATGACAGCAAATGGCTCTGTTAGCTTCTTAACTGACAGTAATTTGCTACTGAAAGTTACACTGATGGAGTTGTGCTGGTGTAAATATGTAGTAAGATTTGGGCCTTTGGTTCCCTAAAGAGAAAAACTTTCTGCCTAGCTGAAAGTAAGCCATTAAACGCAACGGCTGAAATTGTGTTGTGCAGTTTTGCATGTACAACAGGGATGACAGCAGCAGCAGTGAATCACCTCTGAATAAAGGCTTCCTCCTGAAGGGCCAACCCCCCTCATTTTGGGGTGTTTCTCAGCTTTTTGAAGCAAAGGAACACAGACATCAGGGGAAAAAAAGCTGCCTTTGGTGAACAACTTAATATAAGAGAAAAGTTTTAAACAGCAACAGGATAAATAACAGATTTTAAAAGTCAACAGCAACAGAGTACCTTAAATTTAGTTATTATTTATTTAAAATATTTTTATTCCCCCCCCCTTTCTCCTTAAAAACAGTATTTAAAAGCTAAAATCACTGGGTATACACATATTAAAAAAAGAATTAAACAACTATTATATAAACATGGTAAATGGCATTAACATTGAAACACATTTGAAACAACAGAGCACTACAATCTATTTAAAGCCCCTCTCAGATCCCCAGTCAGTAAAGAAAAGCCTGCTTGAAGAGGAAGGTATTTGCCTGCCTGCAGAAGGATAACAAAAAATTGGGGCCAGCCTGGCCTTCTGTGCGAGGGAGTTCCAGAGTCTGGGAGCAGCGACAGAGAAGGCCCTCTCCTGTGTCCCCACCAAGTGCATCTGTGAGGGTGGTTGCAATGAGAGAAAGGCCTCCCCTGATGATCTTAATGCTCGGGGAGGCTCACAGAGGTCTTTTGGATAGCTTGGACCCAAGTCAGATTCACTGTACAAAGCTCTAGATTGAGTTCTAAGGAAAACTCATAAAACAATGGTCACTTAGGCCTCTCTGTCCCTTAAAGAGACTGATGCTGAATTTGGAAACCACAAATTTACCTTACATTTTCAGCATTGCCTGTTTGAGTAAGGCACAAAATAGAGATTTTAAGGTTTTGGAAGCTGACAGCTTGAAAAGACAAAGCACAACATCCGTGGAAAATAGCAGCAATAAGAAAGTTGTCAAAATCATACTCTCCACCTTTAATTTCTGTGGGTGAAGGAACACATAGACCTTTGAAATATTGGTTCATCCCAAAGGAGTGGGGACCAAGGAAGAGCAGGGCTGTAGGTAGAGATTTGAATCAGAAAGAGTGGGAGACCTGAAAAAGCCAGAGCTGCTGTTGTCACTTGGCTAAAGCTAAGGCTCTTGCCAGCTTGGTCTAGGTATAATTCCTATATGTTTGTGTTGGAGGGGGCAAATCCACATAGTGAATTAATAAATTACATACAATTCATTTTATATTTTATTTTAGGGTTCCAAAGATTTTACATGTGGAGCTGATTCCTCTGTGTATTGGACGCCCAACCCGGCTGAGAAAATATTTTGAATTTTTATTTCAGTTTTAATCCAAAGGGACACTTGAATTTTGCAGTTCTACAAGCAGCATCGGTATTGGTGCTGTTGTCTAGAACTTGACTGTCCAAATTACAGCATTTTGTTGTTATAACTGCTCATGTCTGTTATTTAACTGTGAGTAATAAGAGACTCGTCTTGTGAAATGGGGTTTGCAAGGTTCATCAATAGATATTTAAGTAAACAATTAGTCCCATAAAACTTTAAAGTGTTACACTCACATTCTGCCCTTCTGATGTGTTTCTTTTAGTTAGTGGTGCCCCGTATAGCGACGTTAATCCGTTCCAGGATTAACGTTGCTATCCGGATTCGTCGCTATCTGGATTCGTCGCTATGTGGGGGGGAACCCCATAGGAACGCATTAAACTCTGTTTAATGCGTTCCTATTAGGGAAAAGTTCACCGGTAAGCGAAGATTCCCCCATCCAGCCACCATTTTTGCTGCCCGGTAAGCGAGGGCAGGGCGCGAAAATGCTGCGGGTGGCCATTTTGCTGATCCGGCTGCCATTTTGGAACCACCGATCAGCTGTTTTCTAAACATCGCAATGCAAAGATCGGTAAGCAAAACGCTTACCGATCATCGCAATGCGATGTTTAGCCTATCTAAACATCGCAGTGCGATCGCATTAGCGATCGCAAAAAAGCGTCGCTATGCGGATTCGTCGTCAAACAGTGCACTCTTTAAGCGAGGCACCACTGTATTATTATTTTATGTACTGTATTTCTCCGTTTATACAAACCCCCAGTGTATAAGATGACCCCCTAATTTTGACCCTTGCCAGAGGCGGAGGAGTAGTTAATGAGCAACTGCTCCTCCACCTCCGTCTCCTGCTGCTGCTGCCTCCACCACCCAATCACCTCAATTTACTGACCTCAGAAGGATGGAAGGCTGAGTAAACCTTGAGCCAGCTACCTGGGATTGAAACCAGGTCGTGAGCACAGTTTTGGGGGCAGTACAGCAGTTTAACCACTGAACCAGAAGTGTATGTTTCTACAGGCCTGTCTCCCGGTTTGGGTAGGCTCATACCGGAGGAGGCAGTATCGTAGAGATCCCAGCTGTAAGCTGTTTAGGGCTTTGTGGGACAAAACCTACAGTCTGAACTGAGCTCAGAAACAACTGGAAGCCAGTGGAGTTCATCCGCGACTAGTGAAACATGGTCTCGAAGCACATATGAGAAACAGTTTGGCCACTGCATTTTGCTGTAGCTACAAGGGCAGCCCAACATATAATACATTACCTGTATAGCATTTTAACCAAGAGGAAATTAAATACAGTAATGGATTACTGTGGCCAAGTGTGAAGGTTCGTTTTCTGGGGCTGTGTGTACTTCCAATAAAGGACGAGACAGTGGTAACAAGTCAAACGGTTCCGTGTTTATTGCTACATCAACATTAACGGGATTAGGGTTCAAAAACAGGTTCAAGGTCTCTTGCAATTCCACACTTGGTTTCAAAGGTGTCCATAAACTGTTAATGAACGGGTTAGTGTTCTCCAGGTTCCAAGGTCCTGTTAAGGGCTTCACAGAACCCGGAACTGGGTTCAATTCTTCTTCCAAAACAATTAAGGGAACGGTTTCTTCATCCCCGCTCCAGTCCCCCCAAGACGACCCCTCTCCATCGTCGGCCATCCATGGCCCGGGAAACCCCCCAACTTCTGTAACTCGGCTACTGTATATGCCATGCCTTTTTACGCTCCAACTCACGGGCCACCGCTTCTCTCTCTTCCCTCAGTTTCCGTCTCCACTCTTCTGTCTCTCCCCAATACGAGGGACGAGGCTTGAGACCTAGCTGTCGTCTCTTTTCAGCTTCCTCGCGCGGTATCCATGGATCTTCCATCCAGATCCACTCCCAACCGCCCAGTATCTCTTCCCACTTCTCCCTTATATCTCCTACCGCCGCTTCGATCTCCTCCCCCTTTCTTCCCGCCAAAGTTCCCCTAGACCTAGGGGTAATATTTAACTCTTTCAAGGTTGATTCCAGGTCGCTAGTATCTACCCCTTTGTTCTTCTTAGGGGATTCTGAGGTTTCCTTCCCCCAATCAGGGGTCTCCACTCCTTTCTCTTCCCGACGCGGTGGTGTAGGAGGTGGAGATGTTTGAGTGTGTTGGGCCCTCGATGGGAGCGACGGCACTCCTACCAGGGCCTCCATCTTGGGGGCCTCACACCAAGCCAGGCTGGCAATACACTGACAAGCCGAGTCAGAATGATTTGGCTTTACTACTGTTTGATTCGCAGCCTAACTTCTGCTTCCATTTGCTTTTTGCAGTCCCCTGGTCTTCCTGGAGCAACACCAGAATGTCAGGTCTGTGCATGCTGCTTCTCAAACGCAGGCCTTTTGTAGCACATCCAAGTCTGTCCAACTCATCTAAGTATCTCAAGTATCAGATAAGTCTGTCCCTAAGGTCAAGCTTTGGAATGAGCTCTTGTGTTCCAAGGAAAATACCACAGATCCTGCTTTGAGATACACGAGAGGCCTCCAAACACACCATATACAGCTAGATAAGCATGCGATTCACAAATAGAAAGTAACTAGCATGCTCTACAGTATTTAACAGGTTTGACACCTTTCAGAATCTCTTATGTACATCAGTATTCCATGGCCCTTTTAGGAGCTCTTCTCAGGTTCCAGGGCCCCCAGGTTGAAGAAGGAGACAACAGGAACAGATGATTAGGAAAACAGAAAAGAATTAAATCTCCAGTCCTCTTCAAATGTGCCAGGGTCGTATGATCCCTGTTGAGAATGACTGTGCTAGGAATCCTGTACTGTATTATCATCTTATAAATGGAAGTTATCCTCTGAAGGTTTAACTAAGATGGTGGCTTTCAGTAAAAATATATAGATGATAATACATATACTGTATATAATATATGTATATTAAATAGTTGCTGTGTCTCTTCTGTTTTTCTTTGGCATCAAATTTGCTAGTTTGCGGGATCCAAAGAAAAAGTTATTTTTTTTAATCTCATACATGTGTGGGATAAAATATTCTCCCATCTGCTATCCCCGCTAAAAGAAAATGAAGTTTGCTTCCTCTCTTTGACTTGGGACATGTATTTACTAAGTAAATGATGCAAACGCATGTTTTTTAAAAAAAGTAATTTATTTGAGAACATGGGATGGAATTTTAAAAGCTGCATCCTTGATTAATACAAGCTTGCATGGTCCTAGGGCCCAGGGCTAAAGCGCTTCGCACGCTTACTTAATTTGCAGCAACGATCCTCAATAAATATGAGATTTACCTCCAAGTAAGCAGACACAGACAGGCGTGGAGTCCAAAAATCCAGTCCTGTGCATATCTAATTGGACATACGATATGTACAGCTCTCTAACTAAGCATGGATCGGATAACACGCTTCCTTGTACTGTAAACCGTACTGCGAATCTCAGCGAACGTGGCCTGGTGGGTCCACTAAATCAACCTCCCCATCTCCACCTCTACACCCCCAATCATCAGCCCCGCTTCCCGTTTTCCTCCACGTCCGCCTCAGCCTTGCCAGACCCCCAGGAACCATGTGATCGTAAATGATAGAGATCCTGAGGAACTCTTTCCCCCTTCCTTGCCTCCGCCTCCAGTTCCCTCTTAGAAGATCTCTATGATCTGAGCGGCCGTGCGCGCTGGAGCTTGGCGTGGGGGGGGGAGTGGCTCCATTCCCGGGGTGTTTCCCATCTCCTGGCTTCTACCGGGGTGTAGGGGAGGGCAAGCGAAGTGGCTGGGATGCCGTGAGAAGAAGGTGAGGAAAGGGATCCGGGGGGGGGGAGCTCCTCGCTCTTACGCCCCCCCCCTTCAGCTGTGCCAACCATGAGGTTTTGGGGTAGGTGGGTGGGTGGGTGGGTGGGGGAAGTTTTACGGGGCAAACCCTACCCTTAGTTTTTGCAGACCATCAAGATCATGTCGATTGGAACCTATACGTTTAGGGTTCAGATTTATTTTTATTTTTTTTATTGGGATGTGACCTGTGCGCGGTGGCTTCGGAGTAAGCCCCCACAGGGCATGGCGGGACCTTAAAGAGTAAACGTGCCAAGGATCGGGTTTAAAACGTTTTGCTAACATTTCTGCCTTCCGAGTGCACCCGATTTACTTGTTTTCCTGCGGTGCCTCCTGATTTCAGGTTGCAAGGGGGTGATGATGGTGGACGGTTGGATCCCCCCTCTTTTTAACGCGTTTCCCTTGTCGGTTTGGCGCTTTTGTGTCCCAGTCCCGCTTTAAGATGCGATCTGCAGAACACTTCCATTGATACACACACCGTGTGGGGAATACAGTACAGGGTTAGGGTGCAGGCTTATGTAGGTGTACGCCTCTTGTCATCGGGCACGACACAGAGGAAATAAAAATCGCAATTTTCACTCTATGAAGCATCTCAGGAAAGTGTTTAGTGGTTTGCCATTTTTAGAAGTGGTATGACTTCTCCTGGTGGAGGAGGTGATGGGGAGAAATGCAGTCAACCCAGGCAAAATGCAGACTTCATATATTGATTTCCCTTTAGGAGACTAAAGAAAGAAGGAGCTTAAAGATAGCCTAAGAGGAACTGTCAGTGAAATCTATTCAAGCTGCAAACTCAACACTTCAGGCTGGGAAAAAACTCCAGTTCCAGAAGTGGGCATTTTGGGGCTCACCTACTAAGGGAATGGAGGAGGCAACACAAGCTTTACAGAAGAACTGCATTATCTCTGTTTTTGTCTCTTATGGAACTTTCAGACTAAGTGTTTACCTCTCGGGCACCTTGGCGCAAACTGAGAATTTTCTGTGGGGTGTGTAGGTCCAGATGTCCTCTTTCATTTGTAACCCTCACATGTGTGGCTGTGGTTTCTTCCATATTTTTTTTTCTTTTCAAGATGAAAAGGTTATTAAGGAAGAAAAGAGGAATAGTTGTCCTGCAGCACTTTTTGGTCTATTACACTAGAGACCTGCAAAGTGGAAGCATCTGTCCTTTCCGTTCACCTTGTTATGATTCAATTTACTGGATTTGCAATTAGGGTTATGAAAGAGTGGATTTCATCTTTTATATTTTTACAGTGCATGCCTATATGTGATTTTAATTTTTTTAATTATTATTCAAAAACACCAGGCACAGTCAATCAAAACTATAAAACATTGACTGGTATTATTATTATTATTATTATTATTATTATTATTATTATTATTATTATTATTATTATTATTATTATTATTATTATTATTATTATTATTATTATTATTATTATTATTATTCAGAAACGCCAGGCACAGTCAACATTATAAAAACATTGACTGGTATTATAGATGCAAGTTTTAACAAAAAAACTAAGCATTTGATAAATATCAGCGCAGTATGTATGCTGTTTCGAATACAGTATTGCTGTTTTTTGTAGCTCTGATGGTGTGTTTTCTGAGATCTGCAATGGCTTATAGTACTGTGTGAAGTTTCTTGATATTGTTCCCAAAGCCCCAGGGCCTACAGGGACCACTGAGTTGTTTTCCTTTCAGAGGCAAGATGTTTCTGTTGCCAGGTCTCTGTGCTTTGTTAGTTTTCCTTCTGACTTCTTTATTTTCAACTCTGGCATCCCCTGGAATTGCAATGTCAGTGATCCAGACATTTCTTCATTTTATTACAACTATGTCTGGTATGTTATGTTAAACGTGTCTATCTGTTTGGATCCGGAAATCGCACAAGATCTTGATTGCCTCATTTTCTGACATCTTCTCTACCTGATGTTCCTGTGGATTTTTGGAGGCTGGCAAGTTATATTTTTTTGCATAATGACCAGTGCACTAATTTTACTACTCTGTCATGTCTCGTAACTTTGTAATCTGTACAATCCTTGGACATTCAGAGATGAGGAGTGACATAGTTTCATCTTTTTCTTGGCAGAGTCAAGTCCTTGGATCTTAGCTTTATTATTATTATTATTATTATTATTATTATTATTATTATTATTATTATTATTATTATTATTATTATTATTATTATTATTATTATTATTATTATCATCATCATCATCATCATCATCATCATCATCATCATCATCATCATCATCATCATCATCATCATCATCATCATCATCATTGTTCGTTCGTTCGTTTGTTTGTTTGTTTATTATTTCGCACAAGTGTAATTCTCCTCTAGGTGAATTAAGGGATTGTGTATTTGTATCAGCATTTTTACCTGCCTTTGCAGTGCATATTCGGGCTTACTGATTTGGTTGTGAGCCATTATTCAGCATATAACGTTGTGGTTTTGCATTCACAAGAGTCTTCAATATGTCTCAGTAGATTTGTTACAGCATTAGATTATTTTTGTTGATTCCAACAGGGAAATAATGAGTAAAGGTGTTCTTTAGTTACATTCTGTGGGAAGATGGTGTATTTTTAAAAAAGACTTTTGTCCTGTCTTTCAGAGTTCCAAATGTTGCCTCTGTCTTCCCAAAATACTGATGACTTACCATCCCAGCCTTTCTGATAATGGTCACATTAGTGCCTCTTATTTGAAACTAATTTTTTGTTCTAAAAGCAGCTGAGCACTGTAGAACTCTCTTCTGTTTGTTCAGCCCCATGAGACTGCTAGTCACAGATTCTTCCAACATGTTGAAAAATAATGTACCACATGCAGTAACATAGTTTTCTTTGTCCTGTATTTGTTATGTGCAAAATCACAAAGAGAGAATTGCTTTTAAAAATGTCTGCCTCCCGTAGTGCTGCCTGAGCTGAGATCCCACAGAAAGTCTCATACTGAAATGGATCTACCAACACATGGGTATCCTTCCAGTCTTCCACTTCCCATCCAGAGTCTAACCCTCACACTGGAGCCAAATGCGCTGTAAAGTTACCAGTGAAAGATGCAAACAAGTGGGGAAGGGGTGAGATAGATAAATCTATTCTCAACCTAAGTGCTGTTTCTAGCAAGGTGGATAAAAGTTAATGATTTTTCCCCCAAATCAAATTAAGTTAAATCACACTTTAAATTTTAAAAATTGATTTTTAAAAAAAATTTAAATTGTCAAAAAATCAGATTTTTTAAAAATGTAAATCATGTTTTTTAAAAAATTAAATCACATAGATTTAAATCAAAAACACCCTGGTTACTAGAATACAGTACTTATATCTGTTCTGTCAGTGTCAAGCAGAGCCATCAGGTCAAGAAGACATCTCAAACCATCTCACAGCCCCTTTGGCCACTTTATGTGACAAGCGGATTGGTGGGAATGCTTTCTGTCGTGTACCTCAAGTAGGGGTGGGGGACCTGTGGTTGTCTGGGTGGTGTCAGATTACAGTTTCCCATCGTCTCTAACCCAAATGACCAGTGGTGAGGGATTCTCAGCACTGGAGTCCAACAACAGTGGAAGGGCCATACGTTCTTCCATCCCTCAGACAGGTCCATGTGTAATGTGTGGTCTACCCTTGGTTCTTTTGTTTGCAGGATCTCTGGCCTCCCCCCCCCCTTTTTTTTGTTGTTGAAGATGAGGAATGTCTCTTATCATGTGCACATGATGCAGAGCCGGGTAGGAGGGACACTTGACTATACGAACTAGCCCCTTGGAATTTAGTCTTTGTATAGCGTTACATTAACATGAACATGTCCAAGCAAAGTCTTGTTCAGGTTTATTTTAAAAAAACATTACAAGGTAATGTTTGAAATCCAGTGATAACTTGCATTTTCTGTCCCCTTCCTTTTTTTTCCTCAAGAATTTTGAGTTAACTCTTTGTCCTCTCATTTTCCCCAATGCCAGAGAGAAGGAAAAGAATAAGCTGCATACTTATGACTAGTATACTTCATGTACCTTTCCTAAAAAGTGCAACATATTTTGTTAAATTCATATCAGAGCTTGGAAGAGTTATTTTAATGGACTTCCCTCCCCCCCCCAGACCACCACCATTATAAGAACTATGACGGCAGTGGAATTGTGGGGTTTGTAGTTTTTTTTAAAGTAACTTTTCCAAGCTCTGACTACATAATAACGTGGCTTTTGATGTAGCTGTCCTAAATAAGCTGATGTGGTTTTTTTTTTCCTGAGAAAAACAAGGCCATTGATATTCTTTGTATTCCCTGTCTTTGTGCTACCCTCAATGTGAACAGATGACTATGGAGATCAGTGGTCTCCCACTGGAGTTATGGCGCCTGATCTTGTCCTACTTGCGCCTTCCGGACCTCGGCCGATGCAGCTTGGTGTGCAGAGCTTGGTACGAGCTGATCCTTAGCCTGGATAACACTCGGTGGCGTCAGCTGTGCCTTGGCTGTGTGGAGTGCCGACATCCAAACTGGCCCAACCAGCCTGATGTGGAACCTTGGTCGTGGAGAGAGGCCTTCAAGCAACACTATCTTGCCTCAAAAACCTGGACCAAAAACAGTCAAGACCTCGAGTCCTCCAACTGCTTCTACTTGTTCAGGAGGAAAAAGGACAGGCGCACCCTTTGCGTTGGGCCCGGTTGCGAGTTTGACAATCTGCGAAGTGCTTTACTCTCAGCGAACGTTTATGATAGAATTGTACTCTTACCAGGAATTTATGAGGAACAAAGTGAGATCTTCCTAAAGGCCCCTGTGGAAATTATGGGTAAGGGGAAGCTCGGTGAGGTGGCTCTCCTGGTGAGCTTTGATCAACACTGTCCAACAATGAGGTTATGCAATTTGGTTTTCATGCCAGCCTGGTTTACGCCTGTTGTCTATAAGGTGAGTGTGAACGTATTTGAGAATTGAGGTTGGGCGACACATCCTGAATGCAGTTAAGAGAAGTAAACAGAGAGGGGTAGATCTGAACCAAATGGGGCAGTCCAGTTGGAATCCAGGGCAGCCTTCCCTGCTCCGATGACTGGACTACATTTCTGATTCACCCAAGTGGTTGCTGGCTGCAGATGATCTGGTCCTACCTCACTTGGAGGGCACCAGGTTAAAGAAGGCTGCTCAGTGGAACTAAATGAGAGCTGCTCCAGAATGCAGTGCCTTCCATTTTAGGAATAGAAGATGTCAAGGGGTGGCCCTCGTGCAGGATTGGCTAGCTGTAGTTTAGAGGAAACATATAAGTCGGAGACATGGCTTCCCCACCTGTCCCCAACATATGACAAAGACAGAAATGAATTGGGAGTATGTGTGTCTTGTTTAAGTTGTGGACTCTGGGGAGTCCTTTTGAGGAAAGAGGCTTCATTATGATTTCTGAAAGGTTTGCTGTGGCAATATGGGGTGATCTTGTTGTATGCTTTCCCCTTAGACAACCTCAGGTCATGTCCAGTTTGACAACTGCAACTTTGAGAACTGTCAGCTGCAGATTCATGCCCCAGGAACCTGCCAAATCAAATTCTGCACCTTCAACCAGTCGAGTGTCAATTTCCATAGCGTTGCTGTCTGTCTCCTGGAGAACTGCGAGTTTGTTGGGAGTGAAAACGCCTCAGTGACCGTTGAAGGTTGTCCATCTTTGGACAGGAACTGGGCCTGCAAGCACTTGACCACGTTAGCCAAGTCACGGTCGGTTCTGCTGCAAACTGCAGAGCTTCCACAGCTGTGCAGTGTGTCAAAATTTGAGAGCCAGGGACACGTGCAGGTGAGGAACACAAGGACCTGTGAAATGGTGGTCAGTGGTGACCCCAGTAATGTATTTCCTGACTTACACACTCAAGGAATGCCAAAGAAAGGCTGTGAGAAGGAGAACGACATTTCTGGGAACTTTACCATGACTGAGAAAGAGGAGGCTGTGACCGTGGCCACGGATTCTAGCGAGAGCGAACTGAGCTTGAGCAGTGACAATGAGGATGATGACGAGTCCATCTACAAGCTGCCCTATCAGGCCCATAGACTGAGCCATATGTTGGCCAAAGTGATTGATGGCAAGCCGCAAGCCAGCGGGCTGGCAGCCCTCCAGAATGATTACGAGCTGAAAACTCTGCCTCAGGAGTTGCAGAAAGACAAGGAGGCCCAGTCGCTTGCCAACGCCATGCAAGGGTGCCTCATTCGCAAGTGCCTTTTCAGGGATGGAAAGGGTGGCATCTTTGTTTGCTCCCAGGGGCAAGCCAGAGTGGAAGGGAGCATTTTTCGGTACTTGACCTATGCCATGCGATGTGCAGAAAACAGTAAGGTGCTGTAAAAGACGGGGTGGGGTGGGGGTTGGATCTTGCATGCTGTGCTTAACCTGCTCTCTTGTTCTGCTCAGTTCTATCTTTTTAAAGTTGACATCAATGTGAATGTTTATGTTAACCTTCAAAACAGAGCTGTTGGTGATATGATGGCCACCGTATGTTGGAGCTCTTTCATAAAGGCCACCACACAAATGTAATTTTATCCAATCTTGAGGGTAGCGATTGTCTGAATGATTGCAGAAGCACAGAATCTGTGGACAAAGGCAGCCCGTGAGGCCTTTCTTGGTTGCTGTTTCTGCTGGGGGGAAAAAAATGTGAAAGTCTGGTCAGGACAGGTTTGGAAGGAGTTGAGAATAGTATACAAATAGTACTATAAGATTTATAGCATGATTTAACCATTTTTGGCCAGCTCTTAAAGGTTATGTGTATTTTCCCAGTGATTGGGTATGGTAAACCTGATGCCAGTTACTTGCTTAGCAACCTTCTCTGGCCTTTTAAACATGAAGCCTTTGTGCCTGACTGTTTGCCTGAGGATCTGGGAAAAGCTTGAGATTCTAAATAGTATTCAAAATATATGGTCCTGAACTGAAACAAAATGGCCAAATCGTGGGGTGAAGTTGGGGTGTTCTGGAAAACCTTGAAAATGTTACTTTTTGTGCTACAACTGCTACAGTTCCCTTGCCAGGATACTTAGGGGCTATAATTGCTCAGGAATTCTGGGAGTTGTGGTCCATAAATGTAACATTTTCAAGTTCTGGCATGTGCATAGGTAGAGAACATGTCTTGACCACATGGATTGTTTCTCCTGTACATTAGGCAACACAGGAGGAGAGTAGGAACGCCCCACTGTATACAGGTATTAGAAAGGGGAACATGTCTGCAGATTGCCTGGTGGGGCCAAATGCTTCTTTCATCTTGGAAATGTGTTTGTTTCTTGGCAGTCCTGGTGGAGAAAAGGGCAGAAGCTGGACAGGGGGATAACATTCTTCTGTGGGCGGCTGTTCATTCTTCAAAGGCAGTTTAGCTTCCGAGTGAAATATGGTGTGCCATTTGTAACATTGCTTTTCTTCCCCTGGTGAAATGCCTTATGATTACACCTTTTTCACAGACACCTTCTGCTTTGCTTTCCAAGTCGATAATTTTCTGTTCTCCTGTAGACAAGAAGAGGAAGGGGGAAAGGAAAGGGAGAGCTTGTTTCTTGACTTTTAAATAAGTGCTTTGACCTCAAATGGAAGCTTCATTTATAGGAACAAACTGGACATTTTTAAAAATGAAGAGCCAGTTTGTTTCATCCTGGTTCACTGCATTCACACAACTTGGGAGGTGAAATAGGTGTTTCATTAATTCTCAGAACCATCTATGACAGTTTAGTTGATCCCCAATTTTAGTTGGGGAGCTGAGGCTGAAAGAGAGATTGGTGCCTGGATGCAATGTAGGAAAGGCCTCCGGTGTTACTAATGTAAGAGTTTAGGGAGGATAAGAACTGACTTCAGTTCTGAATGGTCTATGTATCATTCCTTCCTTCCTTCCTTCCTTCCTTCCTTCCTTCCTTCCTTCCTTCCTACCTACCTACCTACCTACCTACCTACCTACCTACCTACCTACCTACCTACCTACCTACCTACCTACCTACCTACCTTCCTTCCTTCCTTCCTTCCTTCCTTCCTACCTACCTACCTACCTACCTACCTACCTACCTACCTACCTACCTACCTTCCTTCCTTCCTTCCTTCCTTCCTTCCTTCCTTCCTTCCTACCTACCTACCTACCTACCTACCTACCTACCTACCTACCTACCTACCTACCTACCTACCTACCTACCTACCTACCTACCTACCTACCTACCTACCTACCTAGACATAGCTGGTCTGCTTGTTGAATTTACCTCACAAAAATCTGAATATCTCAAGTGTAATTGGTATGAGGTGTTTAGCAATTCTGCATACATTCTTCTGGCTGTTAACAGGTGCCACGATCAATCTGAAACACCCCCATCCCAACAACTTTTAGCTAGCAGATGCTACTTGGATTTAAAGTGGGGGAGGGCAAAACCCCAGAATCGCAAACATATTCGTACTTTGGCTGTAAGTCAAAGCTTTCTGTTGCAGTGTGTGCATCAATAAACGGTGAAGTGGTGGGAATGCCTGAAGGTGAGGAAGACTAGCTCTAAGAACCATGCTGTAATGACTGGTGAAATGCAGCAGTTCACTTGTTTTTATTTTTGCATCTGAATGCAGCTTTAGTTTTAACCAAGGTGGTGCTGAAATTACATTTTGAAGGTTGGCAAAGGCTGTTTGAAGACTTATTTTGTGCACACATAGACATACGAATGATACACAACACA
This sequence comes from Pogona vitticeps, assembly GCF_051106095.1. Taxonomy (NCBI): domain Eukaryota; kingdom Metazoa; phylum Chordata; class Lepidosauria; order Squamata; family Agamidae; genus Pogona; species Pogona vitticeps. The sequence goes on from NC_135784.1 coordinate 198,882,020, forward strand.
GCTTGGAAATAGTTTGATTTGGCACATTAACATTAAAATGGTTACTTATGCATTAGCAGGAGATCAAGCCAATTGATGGATCTAAAATAATGTCTAAATGCAGCATTTAAATATTTATAAAGATTGAAACATTCCTTCTGTGTAATGCAAAAGTGCCTGTTTTAACTTTTGACATGTTATTTCAAAACTCTGAATTAAATAAACACATATTCACACTCACCCTCTTTTTAAGTCTAAAAGTACGTTTTGCTTCATGTTAAAGATGTAAGTTTGGTTTGAGGAACTCTGTATCTGAATATACCCTTTTTAGGGGCAATGTCACTTTAGATTTTCTTTTTTAAGTTTTTGAATTTTAGGGTAAAGTTAGAGGGAAAGCCAGGCTAACAGGAGATGGAGGGGAGAGGTCTTCATTTCTTTTATTCTGTTCATTACATTTTTTAATCTTGAGTTTCAGCTAAGGATGGTCCATTCCATTCTATATTCCTACCTCCTCCTTGTATTTCCACAATAGCCCTGTGATCTCAGTAGCTTAGTCTGAGCAAAGGTAATATTACATTATAGCAGTGGATCCCATCTCTGGGTCCCCAGATGTTCTTGGGCTACAACTCCCAGAAGCCTTCACTACTAGCTGTGCTGGTCAGGATTTCTGGGAGTTGTAGTCCAAGAACATCTGGGAACCCAAGATTGGGAACCACGGCACTAGATAATACTCCTACCCTCCATCCTTCCATGTTAACGTGCCACTCTTGAAATGCCAGCTTAATAAATTAGAGGGGTTTGTGTGTGAGAGAGAGGAAGAAGAAGGAGGAGGAGGAGGAGGAGGAGGAGGTGATGTGAACTGGAAGGGATCTGGATCCGTGTAAGGAGTGGATTCAGGTCTCACTGATTTGGAGCTCAGCCTTGATCTGTTTCAGGTTGGAATTTGAGCTGGAGAAGAAGAGCTGGAGGTTGTGATGCTTATGTCATTTTTGAGACAAGATTTACAAGCCTCTGATACTTCCTTTTTCCATTTCTGGAAGGATGAGTCTCAGCAATATCTCTGTACCAACATAAAAAAAAACCCTGTATTGACGCTGTTGATTTATATTATTTAAACTATTTAAAATTAACTTTTCTGCTCAGTGCAATGTACAATACAACCAACTAGTGTCTATATAAAAACAAAGAGAGAAGAAGCAAAGCATGATTTGAAACAGACTAAAAACAATTTTAAAAGGCTACATCTTGCTAATTTTCTCCCAGAACGAATTTTAGACTGGCCAATTCTGTAAAATGATGGCACTCCCTGTTGCTTTTCCTGCATGCCTAGATTGGATGTGGCAGAGCTAGTTGTTTCAGGCTAAAAGCTCCCATAAACCTTTCTCAATGGCCAGGGGGTGGAAGGGGTGTGTTTTTGCTGATAGGGAGTTGTAAACTAAGATGGAGTTCCTCACCTCCTACCTCCGTGACCATACGATCTGTCCAGGGCTGTAAAGATGCAAGGGAAAGAGCAGAAAAGCCAGCCTCTTTAAGCTGCTGAGAATGATCTATCACAACCAGCATTGGTTGTTGGTATGTGCTGCCAAGTTGCCTTTGACTCATGCTGCCAAGTTGCCTTTGACTCATGAGCACTCTCCAAAATGACCTGTCCTCAACTGCCCTGCTCAGCTTTTGAAGACGCAAGCCCTTGGGCTCTTTTAAGGAGTCAGTCCATCCCGTATTTGGGCTTCCTCTTTTCCTGCTGTCTTCCACCTTTCCCAGCATTACAGTGGGGTCTTGACTTAAGAACGGCTTGAGTTAAGAACATTTTGACTTAAGAACCGCTCTCATAGGAAAATATTGACTTGACTTACATACTTAGATTTGAGTTAAGAACTGAAAAAAACCACGTGGGAGGCAGGGAAAGTTCAAAATTTGAACTTTCAGTTAACTGTTGGCCAGTGAAAAGGGTGCCTGTCTGCTTCCTCACTCCTCCCAGCGTTTAGAGAGTGGATTGGGAGTCTTCAGACTGCCTGGTACTGCCTGGACTGTATTTTCCCTGCCTTCCCTGAACCTTTCTTGACCTAAGAAAAAAAGAAACAAAATATCCCCCTCTAGTGGTCGAAGGCAGAATAGCAGCTTCCCATTAGTTTCTATGGACGGAAAAGAGCAGATACGGATCAAATGGTTTTCAATTCATTCCTATGGGAAATGCAGATTTGACCTGAGAACTTTTTGACTTGAGAACCGCCTTCCAATACGGATTAAGTTCTCACGTCAAGACCCCACTGTATTGTCTTTTCCAGAGAATCCTGTCTTCTCATGAGGTGCCCAAAGTAGGACAGCCTCAGTTTCAACATTTTTGCCTCCAGAGATAGTTCAGCCTTGATTTGATCTAGGATCCCCTTGTTTGTCTTTCTGTCAGTCCAGGGGACCCGCAAAGCTCTCCTCCAGCACTGCATTTCAGACAAATCAAAGCTTTCTTCACTGTCCAGCTTTCACACCCATACATGGTGATTGGAAATGCAACAGTGTAGATGATCTTGGTCTCCAGTGACATATCCTTACCATTGATGGTCTTTTCTAGTTCCTTCATTGCTTTCCTTCCTAGTCTCCGTCTTCCTCTGATTTCTTGGCTGCAGTCTCCACTTGGATTGATGATTGAACCCAAGTATACAAAATCTTTAACAATTTCAATTTCAGTATTTCAATCAGCATTTAGAAAGCTGTAAACCCGTGTCAGCCTATTAGTGTTTTTGGGATAAGGATAGTGTTTTCTGTTAATATACTGGATAGTCAGGCTTAGTATTCTGATCAGAGCTTGACCTCCATGCCGGCACCAATGGTGAGTGACTAATGGGGAAAAGAATGCAGCCCTCTTTCCCTCTCTTTCTGCATGTTAATTAACTGATGGGGAGGGGAGTAGTGAGTCACCTTTTCAAATGAGCAAATACTGAAGTTGTAATTTAATTATCGTCTTTGATGTACAGTGCTCACTAAGGCGAGGAATATTGCAATTTGTAGATTTGTTCCTTTACGCTTGTCAAGCATTGGCTTAAAGGTTTATTTGACTGGGAAGGAATTATATGCATGAATATTGAAGCCACTTACTTGCTCAAATAAAACAATGTCAGGATTAAAAGTATTCAGTGTTGCCAGCCTGTGTAGATTACACTTCGAGGTGGCGTGTGTTTGTTTTCACTGTCCTCTTGCTCTGCAGACCGGTAACTTCCAAACAGTGGCTGAAATCCTGTTGTATAACATAAGAAAATTGCTATGTTTCGGTCTGTTCCTCACCAGTAAATGAAGGGGGGTGGCATGCATTCACACACCAAGCCAATATGCAGGTGCCCTCCCCACCTGCCCAAGAATCAAGGTAGGGGCTCTTTATTTACTAGCAAGGAATGGACTGAAATGTACAGATTTGCTTATGATACACAAGAGGGGTTGGGCCTGTATTCTCTGCATTCAGTAGAATAGCTGGTTTGCCCTCAAGTGGATTAAAGCCCACTGTGGGCCCAGAACACTTACAGAGAATCATCCAGTGGTGGCTCTCCAGATATTGCAGGATTGCATCTCTCCATCAACTTCCACCACTGGGAACTTTGGCTAGGGGTGATGGATCTCACAGTCCAGCAACATCTGGAAGGCCACAGGTTGTCCTCCCTCAGTATATCTGAACATATGGATCATGTAGCTTGAATGGTCCCAATATCCACCTAATCCCATACGTGCCCACTTGGGCTCTGAGAGCTTTCAGGGAAGGCCCCCTTCCTCAGTCTCTCTGCCTTAACAAGGTTGCTTGGTAGGGATGATGCTGAAAGAGCTTACCTAAAGATCCCAGGTGAAATTAGGGCCAGAGGCACCTGAATCAACCAGCTCAAACCCACATATGTTGAATTTTGTTACTAGAACGTGCGCGGGGATTGGACAGTCATCTGTCAGGGATGCTGCTGTTGTATTCTGTTGTAGATCCTGGATGGAGCAAGGATTTGTTCTAGTTAAGACATCATCATCACCATCATCATAACCTTTAAACTGTAGAGATGGAAGGGACCCTCTGGATCATCGAGTCCAGCCCCGGTCAAGAAAGGCCCAGTGGGGAATCGAACTCCCAGCCTCAGGCTCGGCAGCCAGTGACCTAAACTGCTGAGCTACCCAGCAGTTCTTCCTGCATCTTTTTCTGTAAATATCTTCAAAAACACACAAATAATGTTTTGGTCTCCCCCTCCCCCCCTTTCAGATCATCATGCTTAAGAATGACATTCACCACTGCAAGACCTCAGGGATATTTCTGCGTCTGGGCGCAGGGGGCTTGATTGCAGAAAACAACATCCATTCCAATTGCGAAGCCAGTGTGGACATCCGGAAAGGCGCCAACCCTCTGGTCTTGGTATTAATTTTTGCACGTCTAGAATGGTTTGAAGGCAATAGTTAGGTTCCAAGGTAGAAAATATGGGATACGTGTCTTGGCACTGTGGTTGGATGTGGGCGTTTTTCGTTTCAAGAAAGGGGGAACAACAGCTAGGGAAAGAGTTAACACCCTCTCATTCTTATGCTTCTCATGTATAGGCCACCCCTGTCTTTGCGCTGTGCTGTGCACATGAAGCTGGGAATCACGATGCGTGCTGCTTCAGTAGTTTTGGCCTTAATCTAGCTACCTATTTTATCTTAAAATGAATTCTCTTCTGCCTTGCATGCATGTCCTCAGTTAGGCTCTCCTATTGCAAGACTCTGGGCCAAAACACTGTCAAAGTAGCTGTTGTGGCATTTTGAAAACCAACTTACTAGTTGCGCTGGAGGTAAGCATTGTGGTCATCCCCACCACTCTGTGGGGCCATGCCTGGTCTCTTGTGGAGGTTTACCTAGTACTCGGTAGGGTATGAATCATATGTAGCAAGAGGCTCCCACTCATGATCGACAGAAGTCAAAGGGCCAAGCCCTGCCGCTGGAGGGCAGCCTTTGTTTAAGTGGGGGTTGGAAGTGGAAAGAGAGCCAATCATTAAAATGCCAGCAGTACCAGGCTTATACTGGAGGGGCTTTCTGCCATGTCTTGTGGGTGTCTCCTTGACCCATGGCTGCAAAGCGGGACATTGATTGAGAGACAGAATGTTCGTGGGCCAGCATTCCGTTCACTGGTTCAAGACCCCTGGTGAGCTTGTTCCTCCCGGGTGGTGTGGCGTGGGATGATGTTGAGCTTGTAATATTTGCTTCACCAGCCTGAACACACCTGCTTTATTCCTGTATCAAAGGAGAAGCATGGCCACGGGGGATCACCAGGGAATATCAGGAATCCCAGACAGGACTAGGGAAGAATTCTGCTGGAAATGTGGAAGAGTCCCTGCCACTCAGATTGGACAGTACTGAGATGGATGGACCAATGGCCTCTCTCAGTGCAAGGCAGTTTTCCATGGTCCTGTGTTTCTGTATAATGATGTAGTTGGACACATACCTATATGTGTGAGGTTGGGGTAGAAACAGCCTGGCAGGTCAACCTCTAATTTTGCTGAATGTGACAGTCTCCAAACCAGTGAAGGACAGAGCCTGCATCCAGGGTTTGTAAGTGTCATGTTGCTGCTTCTCCCCCATTGTGCTCCTCTGAGTTAGGAGAAGTTATGTTTTGGATTATAACTCTCAGTGTCCCCCAGGTGGCACGGTAGTCCAGAAAAGGTCACTTTTCCCCAATTTTTACTATCTTTTCCCCAGACAAAAGGCTGTCAATTCATTGAGAGGTGGGTAACCTGGCTTGGCCCACACCTTTGGTTTAATACCACATTGATCTGCGGAAGTGAGCAGGCAAAGCTTTCCAAAGCACAGAGACGAGACGAGATGACTAGCTCCTGTCTGTCCACAAAGCTGTAATTGAAAGGGAGAGGAATGGCAGGGCTGGAAAGCAACCCAGTTTGGGAATTGCTGGAGAATTTTATCTAAACAAAATGGCTGAGGAGCAATGGGCAAGGCACGATGGGACTCTTCTTTAGTCTTTTATGCAATGGCTACTGTAAAGGGGTGTGTGTTGGGCACCAGATATGCCAGGCTTTCTCCACAGAGACTCAAAATTAGATGTTCCTTTCTCCAATAAATTGCCTCGCCCTCCCCTTGATCCATCCAGGCCCTCGCTGACCTTTCTGCTACTTCATTAAGTCTTTGACTTAGTATGACTAATCGTTCCCCCTCTCTTTCCCCCTCTTGTTTTCTCCTTTTATTTCTTTTTGCTGGTGCATAAATAAAATGGCAGTGTAATAGGATCCACAGTGGCCTTCGCTCTGGCATCGTTGTCCTTGGCAACGGAAAAGGCATCATGCGTAGCAATCAGATCTATGGAAATAAGGAGGCGGGCATTTACATTCTGCACAATGGCAACCCTTTGGTCAGGTAGGTGATGGAGCAACGGTATTCCTTGTCTCTGTGCATAGGGAGTGCACACATGTACACGTACACAGATGTACACACATCAGGTGAAGAGTCGAAATTCATTTTTAAAGAAAGTGTCCTGCAAGAGGAACATGGGCTTTATTTATCCGTATCTTTGTGGTAGGCACTGAGGGAGTAGATTCCCTATTACCTACTGAGGAACTTTTAAGCTCTGGAGAAAAGCAGACCCAGATGGTTTGAGGGAGAGCAAGGCTCCCAAATAGCAGCTGAGCTTTCTAGAAAGGCCGTCTCCTCCTTCGCTGTTGATTTTCCTGTCCAGTATGCAGGCCCTGAATGAAATTCTAGCTCAGACAAGGCCCAACAAAGCATGGCTTGTTATTCCTGGCCAGTGTTCTCTCACCTAGCACCCTCCAGGATTGTAAGACCCATAGTCCCCCAACCTGGATAGCCGATGAGAGGGGGCAACTGGCTCAGAATACACTCTGAAGCTTTTCTGATAAGAATAGGTTCCTTGGCAGACATGTAAACATGGGAAAGATGTCCTTCCTTGAAAGCAGAGCAACTCTGAAAAAAAAAAAACCCACTGTATTGGGGATGCTTCTTTCTTTGTTTTATAGCTGTCCAGCAAGCTTAAGGTAGTGTTCACGTCTCTTTTTCTTTCTTTGTTCTCCTCATGACAACCCTGTGAGGTAGCTGAGGCTGAGATAGGGTGATGTAAGGTCATTCCCCAAGTTTCATGGCCAAGTGGGGATTTGAACCTCGGTCTCTTCTGTGTCATAGCACAACGGTCTAACCACTACACCACCTCAGGCTCCGTGTATTAGGTAAAACAAGAATTGGTCCTGTATCTTCTTGCTCATTTTGAAGGGAAGGGAGTGCTCTCAGGAGGTGCCATTTATTGTGGTGGCTTAGCCTCTACCTCTTGCTACAGCAGTTTGCCAAAACAGCTGTATTTGGATTTCTTTGTACTGTAGAGCCACAGAGTGGGAGCGAGAAGGCATAGTTCATTCACTGTGGGACCCGGTGCAGAAGGAGACTTTGGGGTATCAAGTTCCTTTGCATTAGTTAAAGAAAGAAAAGAAAGAGCTTGGAATTGTTTTTTTTTAAAAACAATTGTATTTCCCAGAATCCCCCAGACAGCATGGCCTGTGGCAGTGGCCCTGCTTGCTGGAGATGTTTGAGAGCTCTATTCTAAAACAGTAACTTTTCTAAGCTCTAGTTTAAAAACCCATCTTATGGCATGATCTAAAGAAAAACCCCAGAGGCCGCTATCTTAGGTTTCTGAGAATTTCCCCCTTCAGGATGCCAGGGCAACGAGCATGCTGATCCGGCCCTGCATCTCAAGAGTGAATTATTATTTTTAAATAGATGCAGGCTGCTTGGGAGTAATTAATACAGTAACAATATCTCCTTTGGCATAACGAATCTCTTCAGCCCTCACAAAATGCTAGGCGAGCTGAGTATGGCTGTGGCCGCTTGTTTTCTTTCAAGAATGACAGACTGATTTTGGTAATAAGAAGCTTGTGTGGGCACATTTGATGGGGGCTGCTCTTGACACTGCACTGAGGAATTGAAAATTTAGTCTCTCCGCCGAGCTGCTTCTTCTTTTATGCACATTTCCTCTAGACTTACTAGTGGCATTGTAATCACTACCCGAGATGACTGCTTATTTAGAAATTGCTTACAAAGCTGACAGGTCTATTTCCCCATCCGCTTCTGAAAAGAGCCCTCATCTTGACCCTCGCAGTTTGTAGATTAGTGAAATCCGTCGCTCACTCGTCAGCTCTGAGCCATTATGCTGGAATGAGCTGTTCTGTACTTAATGCCTGTCTACAGTGGTCGGGGAATTTTGTCAGGAAGATTGGCGATCATCTTTCCTTGAGCTTGAATGGAGCCCGAACACTCCTCTGATGACAAACATGCCCTGTGAATTAGTGGAAGCGTTGCTCGCCCACATTAAACCTACAGGTGTCCAAGTTTGAACAGGGCCTCCTTGCACATTCGTAACACACTTTGTGTGTTTGTTCTTAAACTCCTACACAGGGCGATGAACAGAGTTTCTTGCTGAGCAAAAAGAAACTATTTTGACACATAAAAGCGCGCAGAATTCCCCAAGCCAGTCTCTCTATTGGCTAGACTGGCTGGAGATTTTGGGAATTGTAGCAACACAAGGTTTTCCATGCTCTGCTAAAATGGGGAAGTGGCCAAGATTAGATCAGTTTTCTCCGACCTGACAGGAGAGGATGTTTCAGTTTGTTAGGTTTAGTCTGACCCATGGAAGCCCAGAAGTTCACCAAAAGCTCCCCATTGATGCTTTTGGAGGCAATTGGGTGTAGCTCAGCTTACACTGAGGAAGATATATGTCGTTGAATGGTGAGGAGTAGATAGAGAAGGGCCTTCTCCAATTTCCTAGACCATCTTGTATCTGCTCTGACCAGCACTGACTTTCCTCTAAGCTACGCTGATATTCTTATGGTTACCATTTTCCATTATTTTCCTTTTCACATTTCTCTCTTGACCCTCTTTGGGAGAGGAAGGAAGAGATGTCACTATTCCCAGGAATTTAAGATCCAGTTGATGCCAAGGCTTTCTGTGCCTCTGTCGTAGCTGCCTAGAACCAGGATTCCTGTTATCTTTCCTGTTTAATTTAGTAAACACTAGCTTTCTTATTCTCTTAGAATACAAAACGTAGATGTGTAAAAAGGAGGCGTGCTGAGTATTCAAGTTTTCAGAGGGTGAACCCGCATTAACTTAGTTGCTATTCAATGCCACTTGCTGTGCTAACAAACCCTTTCTGCTCTAAAGATTTATTTATTTATTTATTTATTTATTTATTTATTTATTTATTTATTTATTTATTTATTTATTTATTTACTTACTTACTTACTTACTTACTTACTTACTTACTTACTTACTTACTTACTTACTTACTTACTTACTTACTTACTTACTTACTTACTTACTTACTTATTTATACCCCTGTCCCCCTAGACAGCGTCTACTCGGGGCGGCTTACAAAATCATAAAAAAATCATAAAATACCAATAAAAACTGCACAATCAAATAAACAACATTCATAATAAAAAAACAATTGAACATTAATATAGTGTGATCAAGATGGGGAATAAAAAAACCAGAAAAGATAGAATTCAAGAATTGACATGAGGGATCTCCTCAGATCCTGCTCTTTTAGAGTCCCCACTGCTTCTGATAAATTATATTAATGAGAAGTGTTGGGAGCTGTTGTTGAGGATATCTGGAAGGTGCTAGCTGGAGAGCTAGGTTAGTGTATCCGATAAGAATTGGTGTATTGGACTGAGGGCATGCAGATTGGAATAGCTCTGAAGCATCCAGTTCTTCCTCTTCCCTCCTCTATTATATCTTCACAACAAAGGCTGTGAAGTAAGTCCAGCTTCAGAGGAAGAGAGAAGCAAACTGTTCCAATGACTCCTTCGGGAACTGATATGTGTACCTGAACCAGCTTATCTCCTTCTCACAAGTACAGTGTATAGTGAGGGGTCAATGAGTGAGAAGGAACATTTCCAAGGAAAATTCTGTATTCCTTGGATCTCAGTAATTGAATGTTCACATTAGCAGATTTTTCCACCTTGATTTTTCATTCCTTTGCTGATGGAGGAATGAAATGGTGTGGGGTCTGAATGGTGAGGGGTCTGAATTTGCAGGGTTGCTCCCCACATGGAGTAGCTACATGAGGCAGCAGATGTAAGGTTCAGTTGAAGGGCAGCTAATTAACATGATCATTTGTTCCTACCACCAGCGCTGTTATTAGGGTTTTGCATCAAGAATTCTGGGGCAGTGTCAAGGTCATATTTCTGTCTGTTTGAAACAAACAGTGCACACTCACTCATCATTAAATGTTAGACTAATGTCTTCCAAACCTCCTCTTATCTTCTGAAGTGTCTTATTTCACTGTCATTCTGTCATGCTGTTTTATCTTCTTGACACAGAACGCATTGTTCTCATGATGTGCTGTTGCCATTTTTTTTAAAAAAAATTATGGTTGATCAGGAAAGCACGTTGAATACAACGGTGGCTATCAAATTAACCATAGCTGGTGCTTTTTGCCTGTCTTGTCCATTTCTGAACTCCTGAAAATGAGAAACTAGGGAACATCTGAGTCTTGCAAAGGTTTATGAGGTTTATCAGGTGTTCATTCAACTTTCATGATACCCCATAGGTGTTACAGTTAAACAAGGTTTTGAATTTAGTTTAAACTAGGTTTTGAATTCTTGCCCTAAATCACACCCAACTCCAGTTATGGAATTAATGGATATATTGGTTTACTGCCACATTTTAGTGTATGAGGAAGGCATCTCAGAATCTCTTATGATAGGTCTGGTGCTAGAAAAAAGGCCTGTTCCTTTTCTGCCACAAGGAATGATAGTAGTAAAAAGGCAATGGGACTTCCTGAAAAGAAATGGGAAAGAGAAGGGCAGGGTATGGCTTGTCATATGTTGAAGCACGATTCCTGTCTGCTGTACATCTGCAGTAGCAACTAGATCCCTTTATAGGACTGGGCTACTGTTGTGAACGATGAACAAACCTCTTTCTTTCTGCTCCAGTGGAAACCATATCTTCCAGGGTCTTGCTGCTGGTATAGCTGTGAATGAGAATGGAAGAGGCCAAATAACAGGTAGGGACAGAGAAAGGGATATGTGCAATGGGCTAATGATAAAAGACTTCAGGGCATTGAATTGTGGGTGTTTTTCTTTATGCCACTTTATTGTTTTTCCTCCCTGCTCCTCCAAAATGAAATTAATGTGATGTTTTTATACTCTCATTTTTTGTAAGTGTTCAAAATGCTTCCAGTTTCATATAATTAGGGGTGCAACTAGACAGGAAGGCTGTCTCAGGTTGATTTGGATAGAGTCAACATTTGCTATGGCAATTAAGTTAGTGCTGTACTTTACATGGAACATTTAATTATACCAGACATTTTTTAGAGCAAAAGTCCAAAGTGGACTTCAAATTGCTCGAGTTCTCAATGGGACAAAAGGCCACCCACCCTCCTCTGTCATTAATACCACCCTCTTCCCTGCCTCATATGAGAAACAAAATTTGGCAAGTGGCATAGCGCTGAATTGATATAACAGCTTCTGAAAATGCAGTGCCCATCTGATGTAGTATTACATTTCACAAACTTAATTGCAAATAAAATTGTGTGGAAGAGAGAAATGTTCCCGCTGTGCTGGCAAACATTTGTGTTGCCGGCTAGAGAAAAAGCAACAAATTCCTACCAGAAAAAAAGGACAGGTTTACTTGTATTTAGCCCTACATCATGTAGTTGTCAGAAAATGTAGCAAATTTAACCATGCCAATTCCAGAACAAAGCCTGAGGTGGATTGCATTGTAGTCACCCCTTGATCTCTCCAGTGTAGGTCAGTGTTGGAATGCCCATCTTCAAGAAGGGAAAATAAAATTGGAAAGTAATGTCTTGTGTAAGGGCAGCTTATGAATTATGATTTGGTCCCTCAACATCCGAGTTTATGCTGCTCTAGCTCTAAACAGGAGCATCCAAGAATCCATTTTGAGTTTACTTTCTTTGTGCTCTTGGCAATACGTATGTTTGATCAGAAATACTGTTTTAATCTTCTGTGCACTGAACATGTTAATGCATCTTCAACATCGCCATTTAGTTGGATTCCCTGGCTAACTTTCCTTTCTTCATCCTCCTTTAGAAAACGTCATCCGAGAAAACCAGTGGGGGGGTGCTGATATCCGTCGTGGGGGTGATCCAGTTCTCAGAAGTAACCTCATCTGTTGTGGGTATTCCGATGGCGTGGTTGTTGGAGAGCGTGGGAAAGGACTCATAGAAGGAAACACAATTTACGGTAAACCCGGGTGGATAGCTGGATTCTTTCTTTTTGTCTTAGAGGAGAAAAGCTGGTTTTTTCAGGTGACAGTGTGCCCCTCTCCCTGCTGAATCCCATTGTGAGCACGGTCACTTGTCATGCTGACTGTGGAATTTTGGGAGGTGTAGTCCCAAAAAGTAACTTTCTATCTTGTGAAGCATAGCAGTGCAGTTTTTATGGACTCATCTGGATTCTGGTTTCAAAGTGAACAGGACTGCTTTAAAAAAAAACACTACATTTTCTAGATTAGCAGGTATGCATCACTATTTTAAGTGGTTGTAGAGTCTGCCTTGCAAGGATTTTGGTTCTTTTCCAGGATATTGGGCTCAAAAAAAAAGATGTTTCATGGAATATATTAAATAGTATAAATACATAAGAGAACCGGTATGTCTCTGTTTGCCACCACCGAAAAAATCCTCTGTGGAAGCAATATGAATACAACTTACGGGTATATCATTTAAGAGGGAAAAGCAAAGGTTTCCAGTTTTACAGCTGCCAGTAGATCTGTGCACTGCCTAGTATGAAGTCTGATTACATCCTTACCTTTATCTGCCTCCTACCTCCTCCTTAACATTTCAAATTATCATACAGGTTAAAAAAAAACCTTTCCCTTTCTCCTCCCCCAACTTTCTTTGCAATGTTTTGTCTACCAAATTATCATCTCAAAAGCTTTTACATGTTTTGTTCGTTTTTTAAAAAAAATGTTGAATAAGGATACCACTTCAGTATAGATTTTTTTAATGTGCTTTGTGCCTACACAGCTACCTTGACGATTGCAAGTTGTCTCATAACACTGCAGAGTGTAGAGCATATTGTCATCTACATTCTTCCATTCTTCCATTGTTCATGGTATGGCTTGTGTTTTATTTTGCCAACAATTGGTAAAGAATATGTGTAGAATATGTGCCTTCGTTTCTATGGAGTTTTTTGCTCTTCCACCCCTGCCACATTTCTGATCAACTACTGTGGATGCATGTATTCCCCTCTGCTATCCACCCTCCTGTGTACAAATCTTGGGTTCCCCCACCCTTCCTATGCCTGTGTCATGGTTTGCACATCCAGCTTGTGGTTCTGAAAAATTCAGCCCTAGCAAGTACCTTACGGAGTTCCCCCTTCCATATGTGGAAGAGACTCACATTGAAACTGACAAGCTTTCCCATCACAAGTAAAAGGAATTTCAAGAAGCCCCTTTGAGCCCCTTCATTACATTCTACAAACTATGACTGAAACCATATTTTAATGTCAGCTCTGCCTTGCAGGGTGTCTCCCCTTGGCATTTTCCGGTTGTCCGTGTCATTGGTAGTCCTTGTAGCATTTGCTAGCGAATGCGATAAGAGCTGTGTTGAGTTAAACCGAAGGCCTGACTCTGCTTACATAGTGACCAGGAAGCTGCTTGTGCGCAGCCTGCCAGTAAGATATGAGTACAATTGCACCCTTTGTTGCATGTTCCCCAGCAACTAATGTGCAGAGAAAACGGCCTCTTTTGCTGGAGGAGGTAGGTCACCATCCTTACGAATAGCTGTTCATGACTGTAATCTCCATGAATTTATACCATTCTCGTTTAAAGCACTCCGTGTTGGCTGCCATTGACACTATATTATTGGGGCAGAGTGAAGAAGTAGTTCTTTTGACCTGTCTTGTACTAGGGACACAGAGGAAAAAACCTTCTCCTTTTTGACTTTCTGCACATTGTACCTAATTTTATATACCTCTCTCACACCTATGTTCTCATTCCCTTTGCTATAAGTAATCAACCCTATATATTGTCTTCTTTTCTTGCAAGAGAACTGATCTCGCCTCTAATTCATGGTTGCTCAATTTGAGGCCCCAGATTTGGACTACAACTCCCAGAAGCCTTAATCAGCCCAATTCATGGTCACGGCTTCAGGGAGTTCAAGTTCATCTATGGCCCCAAATTTGGGGACCACTGCCCTAAACCATTTTGGTTTCCTTTTTCTGTACCTTTTCCAACATTATAACACCCTTCTGCTTAGATCATGTGTAACTTCTTGCTTAAGCTGGTGGGGGGGGGGCAGGGATGCATGCAAATAAAGGAGCAGCCAGGATGCTAAGAAACTCCCCGTTTCCTCTCCTTGCAGCAAGACACCAGAAGCATCGTCAGGTAGAACTGGAAATAGGTTTCAAATTCTCCTGCCCATTTTGTCTCGTCAATGGCAGAACGTCTATGGACTTGCTACAAAGAGGGTCAGTTTGCAGAGGGAAGAAACAGCACTCGTTTTCACCACGACTCTTGCTGGATTTAGCCTAAATTCAGTTGTTGCCTGGGAAGGGGTCACCAGTAGTGTCCTGGGCTGTCTGTCTGAGGCCATAGCTCCCAAAGCCCCTCATAGGCAAGGGGGAAGGACAACAGGGGCCTGCAGGCGAGCTTGGCTGATGAGGGCCATCTGAGAGTGGGAGGCTGAGATAAAAGAGGAAGACCAGGAGGGCTCAGGGGCTTCCTTCAGGGAAACAGTTTGCACAGAAAGACTTCAGAGTTGGAGTCAGCTTGGGGAGAAACCCTCAAGCCTTGGGACCCACAGTTCTGTGCCTCATTGAAGATGAGGAGTGCCTGGGAAGAGGAGCTAGTAACTCCCTCCTGACTGTACTGGCTGTCCTTGAGAGGACTTTGTCCAGGGCCGGGACTCCTCCTCCTTTCAGAGATATCAAGCCTCTCAGAGCCCCCCATTTATTTATTTATTAGATTTTTACCCCGCCCCTCTAGACTATGTCTACTCGGGGCGGCTTACATCAATAAAAACACATCAATATAAAATCACAAAAAATACAATTATAACAATTAAATTCCAAACGAGATATTACCAAGATGGCATGACTAGAAAAGGAGAGAGAGAAAAAGAAAGAATATATATATAG
Source organism: Pogona vitticeps (assembly GCF_051106095.1). Taxonomy (NCBI): domain Eukaryota; kingdom Metazoa; phylum Chordata; class Lepidosauria; order Squamata; family Agamidae; genus Pogona; species Pogona vitticeps. Next base: position 198,897,100 of record NC_135784.1, read on the forward strand.
AAATGACTTAATTGACTGGAGGGAAGGCCTGCTTGAACAGCCAAGTTTTTAACTGGCTTTTAAAAACACCCAGCGAGGGTGCCAATCGAATTTCGGTAGGCAGAGTGTTCCACAGCTGAGGGGCCACTGCCGAGAAGGCCCAGTTTCTTGTTTTTTTCCTTCCGGGCCTCCCTCGGCGTAAGGCCCCTCAGCCGTTCCTGCTGGCTATGTCGGGTGATTTGGGTAGATCTAGGTGGAAGAAGACGATTGCCAAATATTGAGGTCCAAAACCATTTAGGGCTTTATATGTAATCATTAACACTTTGAAGTCAATGCGGAAGCGGATGGGCAACCAGTGCAAGGCAGCCAGAGTGGGGGAGATATGCTGATATTTTCTCACCCCAATAAGGAGCCTGGCTGCCGCATTCTGGACCACCTGAAGTTTCCGCATCAACCTCAAAGGCAGCCCCACGTAGAGTGCATTACAATGGTATAATCTCAAGATTACGAGCGCTTGGACTAGAGTAGAGTAAAACCGGTGGCTTTAACAAGGAACCCTCTTGAAAGGAAATTCCTTGGGGGGCATTAATTCTGGAAATCCAGCCCCTCAGAAAACTCCCAAAGGGAGTAAAGGATGATGTTCTTCTTTCTGTTGATTCGTTGGTTGCAATAAAATCTGTTCTTGGTCACTCTCATAACCTGGAGCCCATGAAGTTACTGCCGGGAGACTTAGCTGCCACCAGCGCCACCTGAGGACAGTCCAGAGGCACTCACAGCCCCAACAAAAATAGACCTATTGAATCATTTGCTTAATGATGAGCCCTCATTTATGTACATCTCATTGGTTAGATGGGACTACTCTAGCTAGGATTACTGTCTGGACGCTGGAGTCAAACTATAGTATCTCTCTACTATTATTTATTTTTTACTCACTCTGATCATTGTGCCAAACAGCTTGGGTTCCAAATAGCTGATCATTTCCCCCATGCCATTGTTAAGTACTTTTACCTTCGAGGAGTGGCTCCCAACCTTTGTTCACTTGCGTACCCGGTGGCAGCCCATTTCCATAAATTCTACCCTTCACGTTAGGGTGTGCAGCCGGGGGGTGGGGGAGGAGAGACTCTCCGCCTTTTAGTCTTCAGGCCACTTCCTCATCACTTCTGGTAGTATGTACAAGCACGCCAGTGAAGGGTTTAAAATTCATAATGAATTTTGTCATGTACAGACTGCCATCAGTAGGAAAGGTGCAGGTAGCACAAGACCCCGAGTTAGGGGAAGAAGAAGAACGGATGTCCCTTTGGAGCAAAAGCCAGTTGCTTGGGGCTCTCACACAATGGGTGGGGAGAGAAGGAAGAAGCGGAGGGCTTTCTCACTGCTTGGGGTATAAATAAGTGACTAACACTGTTGATGTATGTGTCTTGTTCAGCCATTTTTCTCCCCTCTCCCCTGAATTCTCCTAAATATTCTGGTTTATACCCCTGGGGGTACACGTACCCTCGGTTGGGAATCACTTCCTTAGAGAAATAACCTGGGAGGTGTAGGAAAGGCTATTTATTACGGCAGCAGAGAAAACATACCGGCATGTAAGTATGAAATCCAAAGTGATAACTTACAGATGGACTTTTACAGAAAAGAAATGAAAAAAAAAACCCAATAACGTGTGAAGACCTGAATCTTTCAAGTAAGCATAGCTTAGGATGGAGTTTAGAACGACGCATTTCTTAGCTATTTGGCTGTTGGCCTGGATTGTGATGAGCTCTGTTTTTTCTGTCCCCGGGACCCGAAATACCCTTGGCTCAGAACAGAAAGTAACATGACAGTGTTAATTACATCATTTGCTCACAGCAGAGAAAATATGTTTATGATGGCACATTTTCCTTTTTCCTGATTGGGCTTATTGGTCTTCAACAAGATATTGGGTGTACACTATATCTATACACTGGTTAAATATTGAGTTTGATGAAGTTAAATGAGGAGGAACCCCCCTCAGTGGAAATTAATTCAGATAGGCAGGTACCTGATAATGGTTTTTTTCCCCCGACCATTGGAATTATAGAATCTGTGTTGGAAAGTAAACTTGGTGGATTGTTGAAAGATCTCTGTGGATTCACCATCCAGTGAAACCATCCACCGTGTTTCCCTGAAAATAAGACAGGGTCTTATATTAATTTTTGCTCCAAAAATGCAATAGGGCTTGTTTTCAGGGGATGTTTTATTATTATTTTTCCATGTACGACAATCTACATTTATTCAAATACAGTCATGTCAGTCTTCTGGTTGCTGCACAAGGGTGGAGGGTGGGGTTTCACTTAACTAGGGCTTATTTTGGGGGTAGGGCTTATGAGCATCCTGAAAAATCATAGTAGGGCTTATTTTTCAGGTTAGGTCTTATTTTCGGGGAAACAGGGTACTGAAGTATAGCTTTAACTGCAAGACAGTGCTGGAGCCACAGGTTCCCTTGCTTAAATCCAGATTGCGGAATGAGTGTCTTTCACCTTGGCCTTTGTTTCATGCTGTTGGAGGAAGGAATTGTAGTTGAAGTCAAAGAGTAGTCAGAAAACCCTGCTCTCTTAACCAGAAAAAGGCACAAGTCTGGTTTTCTGGTATTTGTGCCCAAAAGGGCTCATCAGGCTTCATTAGATTTTTGGGCTGATGGTGCACTATATGTTTTCCATTTCATTGGCTTTGAAAATCTGAATTGGCTTTGAAGTTTGAACACCAAAGTGAAATTATTTTATTTTTATTTATATGCTTTTCTCCCCCTAGGAGACCCAAGGCAGCTCACAACAATTAAAAGGATACAAAAAAATGCTTACATTATCAGTATAGTGTGCAGTTTAGGGTTACTTCCTGTCATTTATTTTTCAAAGTCCCTTCATTACATGAAAGAAAGAAAGAAAGAAAAGAAAAGAAAAGAAAAGAAAAGAAAAGAAAAGAAATGCTTTAATCAATGCCTGTAAAGATTTCCTTCCTTTTAAACTCCCATGTCTGGAGGTGGTTGGGAATTCCGAAACGAAATAGTATGACTATCCAGAGGTGCAGAGTTACTATCCAGATCAGGGACTTGATTAAATGTTTTATTTGAATGTAGGCTTGTCATTTTTTATGAACTGCATCCTATTGTTGGTCTCAGCTAGACTAGACCATGGACTAAACTGCTGGCTTTTCATTTTGGAATTCTACTCTCTAATTGATGCTACCAATAAGTGCATTTAAGTGATATCCTGCTTTTCTCCAAGAATGGTATTTAAGGCAGTTTACAAATATGAAGTAAACAAAAGGATAAACAATTTTGAATGCTTTTAAAAAAAACATGAATGATGGAAAATAGAGCCAGTTAAATCAAGAACGTTGTCGAAAGTCCATGTCTTTCTTCTCTTGCTCTAGGTAACAAGGGCTGTGGAGTCTGGGTCATGTCATCCAGCCTCCCTCATATCACCAATAACCAAATCGGGCACAACAGCATCTATGGGATTGCCGTGTTTTGTCGCAAGGACGATGCCAACGACTACCTCGCCAACCAAGGGGGCAATGGGAATTTCAACGACGAGGGAGAAGTGGCCAACTGGGAGAATGACTTGGAGAGCGAGGATGAACTCCGGACTTCGCGGAGACCCATCAGCGTGGCTCTGGTGGAGTCCAACAACATCAACCACAATGGGGGTGAGCCCTGGTAAAAAGGGTGTCCAGCCAGGGGTGCCTTCAGGAAGGTCCAAAGGGTTTTCAAAGAAGCTGAAGAATTCCTGGAGGTTCCTTCAGGAACACTTCAGTGCAAAGAAGCACAGTAGGTCCCCTGTATCCACAGGGAATTGGTTCCAAACCCGCCCCTTGCGAATGCTGACAACCGTGGATAGTAGTGAATGCTATACATAGCATGATAAAGGAAAACAATCCAGAAATACGTTTTTGTACTGTGTATTACTAGAATTGGCCACTAGAGGGAGGCCGTTCTGGTAAATACATTATGAAAACACATTTCTAGTTTTTTTCTTTTAATATTTTCAGACCGCAGATAAGTAGAACCACGGACTCTGATCCCATGGATACAGGGGCCCTACTGAATCCTGATGGACTGGTGCTGGCCACTCCATTCATAAGATACTTCGTCTGGATGGACATACAGTGGTGCCTCGCTTAACGAGCGCACCGTTTAACAACGAATCCGCATAGCGACGTGTTTTTTGCGATTGCTAATGCGATTGCATTGCGATGTTTTAGATAGGGAAAACATCGCATTGCGATGATCGGTAAGCGTTTCGCATTGCGATTTTTTACAAACAGCTGATTGGCGGTTCCAAAATGGCCGCCCGCAAGCGTTTTTGCGCCCTGCCCTCGCTTAACGGGCAGCGAAAATGGCGGCCGGATGGAGGATTCCCCACATAGCGGTGAGTTTTTCCCCAATAGTAACACATTAAATGGAGTTTAATGCGTTCCTATGGGTCCCCCCCCCAGCATAGCGACGAATCCGGATAGCGATTAATGTCGCTATGCGGGGCACCACTGTACACACATACTGATTTCTGATGAAAGTTAAGGGTTTGTGTTCAATGAAAATGTAATGGGGCTTGGTAGCTGGGCCTTCACTGCCCTATTGGTTAAGCTTTAACTAGGTGAGACTGGCATATGCAGGAAGAGGGCAGAAGAAGGGGGAAGAATGCCTGGGTCTGCATGTGAGACCGTCACGTTCATTCTGCCCCGAGCCTGCCTGTTGTGTGTTTCCCTTTGCCCGATACAGACGGAGTGGCTTGGAGGTTGCATATGCTGTTTGCCTTGGGCAGATTTGTGCTTTTCAAGCAGCACAGGTTGGGGCCCTGTAAGTTTCAGCCCTCTGGATTTCAAAGCCCCGATTGCCCTGCCCTAGTTATGGCTCTGAGCGTTCACTCCTTTGCAATCCAGTTTTGAGCTGATTACTGACAGTTTTAGCAGCTGACTCTCCATTTGTTCTGCATATATTTAGAAACGGGAGGGGGAAAAAAGCCATTTCCGCTCCATAGGATGGAAGCAACTGGAGAGGAGTCTGCAGTTAGTTTTGTTACAGAAAACGGCCAAGCGGATGAGGCAGGACATACAAAGGAGTGGCTTATACTGCTTGGAGACAACCTGTGAGCAGCACTTTGTATTGGTGGTGATGAGGGTGTGGTGCTCTGGTGGTTGCTAGAGGGTGTGGTCAGTTGACAACAAAGGCAGGGAAATCCACTGAGCTCTGGGGTGCAGATGCCACAGTCGGATCCCTAGAAAGCCTCCGAGAGTGCTCTGCCTGGGCCAGTGGGTGTCACTGGTGTGGGCTTGCCCCTTTCCCTGGCATGTGTGCCATGCTCTGCTCCTTCATCATTCCTCTTCAACAGCAGCTTGTCATCCTGCACCCATTGCCACCAACATCCTCTATGAGTTGGGGTCCTGGTGGGGTGGTGGTGTCACACTTAATCATAGGCTCATTCCCTCCACAGCTTTTCAAGGTTACTTTTTTGGAACCACCATCCAAATCCATGGCCTCTGTTGGGAAATGCTGTCCGGGCGGGTGGGGCTCCTGCCCTAAGTCTCTCTCCATCTAAAATATTCCAAAGGGTGGCTTTGTGTGGACACAGAGCCCGTTAATCCGAATCTATAGAGACAACAACAAAGAAAGTAACTTTGCCAGGCTCGGCCTGTCTTTATCCCTGAGTTCTGTTTAATAAGGTCAGTAGCCTGTCTTTAATGTAAACTCACTGTAGAGTGTTTTTGCTGGCTGAATAGCTCAGTGGTTTAGGTATGGTTGGGAGTTTGATTCCCCATCTGGGCCTCCTGGGAGAAGAGCCAGCCTGTGTGGCCTTGGGCAAGCTGCACAGTCCCAGGACGCTCCCAGAAGAAGGGAATGGTCAATGGCTTCTGAGTATGCTCTATCTGGAAAACCCTGAAAAAGGCCACCCTAAGTAAGTATTGACTCCACAGCATGCAATTATCATTATTATTACAGAGAGTCTTAAGAAAATCTTAGAAGCATTTTGTTCTCCATGTAAATAGCTTTTTGGTTTGGCTTGTCCTGATTTCGGTCAGTAGAGGTTAATTGCATCTGATGTGGATCTTCTCCCCTTTTGTAGCTGCTGGTTTGTACCTCAAGAGCAGTGAGGCCCTGAACATCATGGGAAACGCCATCCACGCCAACCAGGACTGTGGGGTGGCTGTGTTTCAGAGCACTCAGCTCTCACGGATCGCAAACAACAGCATCTCCTGCAATAGCCTCGGCGGAGTTCTGGTGGAAGCGGAGTGCAAGGTGGAGCTACGCGGCAACGGGATTTATGACAACATAAGCCACGGGGTTGTCTCAAAGGGGGAGGGAGTCATCACAGAGAATGACATCCTAGGAAACAAGGGGTGCGGCCTGAAGCTTTTGCAGTCGGCGGACATGAAGGTATGTGCTTAGATAGACTCTCTCGATCAATGGCTGCCTGTCCTGACTCCAGCCAGGGTTGCATGCCCACCGTGATCTAATTTTATCTTCCCAACACCCCTGTGATGTAGGCTTGGCTGAGAATGGTGGCTGGCCTGCTGTTACCCAGTGCAAGTTTTTGGCTGAAGAGAGATACGAACCCAGATCTCGGAAGTGAAACCCTGTGCCTTCTAATCCTCTTGACTTTTTGCTGCTTTGTATATGCTCCAAATCAATCAGGGAAATATGTTGATACTGTAAGTCCCAGAGTATCTGGCTGTGGAGCCAGAGGTTGGGAGTTTAATTCCCAATTGTGCCTCCTTGAGAGGGAGGCTGGACTCAACGATCTATATAGGATCCCTTCCAGCTCTGCAGTTCTGAGATTATCTTTATTAGTCTTGTTCTATATTCCTCTAATCAGCATGACTAGTGGTTGGAAGCTGTGGTCTCCAAACAGTACTATTCCCAAATTGTGACATAAGCCACATACCCAAGAGTGGTGCCTAACGAGAAGCTTGCTTCTTGTTGTTGTGGCGGCTGTTGTTTCTCATTGCTTCCAGTCTGTAGGGATCCATTACCTATCCCAAGAGAAGTGGTAGAGCAAGTCAGCTGTTCCGAACAGTTCTCTGGGGCTCTAGTACTGTGGAGAGAGAGAGAGAGATTTGGTTACATTGTGCTGTGCTGTTTCCAGAACATGGCAAGCCTGAGAGGTTAAGCCATTGTCATAGGACCAAGATGGGATGTTTACCAACAAGAAGAGACCCAGAGCACTTAACAGCTCAGGAACAAAAGACACCCATCTACACCATGTATGGTTTTCCCCATTCACTCAGTCCCTCTTCCCCAACTCTAAAGGAATTAGACAATGAGAGATGCTCCCAACCCTTCCCAAGTCCACAGGTGTAAAATCTTCAGCCAGGTGCTCTAGTCCAGACATTCTCAAGAGGAACCATAGCCTTCCCCCCCCCCCCCCCGGGAATCCAGACACAGTTGAAGAGGGTTACAGACTGGAAACAGGGACGTGGTGGCGCTGCGGGCTAAACCGCAGAAGGCTGTGCTGCAGGGTCAGAAGACCAAGCAGTCATAAGAGCGAATCCACGCGATGGAGTGAGCGCCCGTCGCTTGTCCCAGCTCCCGCCAACCTAGCGGTTCGAAAGCATGCAAATGCGAGTAGATTAATAGGTACTACCTCGGTGGGAAGGTAACAGCGTTCCGTGTCTAAGTCGCACTGGCCATGTGACCATGGAAGATTGTCTTCGGACAAAACGCTGGCTCTGTGGCTTGGAAACGGGGATGAGCACCGCCCCGTAGAGTCGAACACGACTGGACAAAAATTGTCAAGGGGAACCTTTACCTTTACCTTTACAGACTGGAAACAGTTCTTCACACACTATCTATTTTATTTTTACAATATATTTTAGCCGCACCATTACCAGTGGCTTCTGGGCGGCGTACTACCTTGTAAGTTTCATTATGTGACTTATACAATCCTGATTCAACCTATATTTATTTATTTATTTATTCCATTTATATCCCGCCTATCTGGTCAATTACGACCACTCTAGGTAGCTATTTCTTTCATATAGTGTTTATGGCTATGACTGACAAAAGGTTGAGAATCACTGCTCCAGCCCCGTTGAGCAATATTGACTCCTGAACCTGTTTCAGCAGTAAATATATAGATGTTTGAAGCTGTGGCCTCCCCTTTCTGAACAATGCTTTTTATTGTTGTTGTTGATGATGACATTATTAACTTCAACCGAACTTAGTGCATACCTTTGCTGCAGAAAAATCTGAGCCAGAGGAGGTGTGTTTGATAAAGAACATGAGCAAGAAATACAGTTCCACAGGTGTGAAGTCTTAGGCGGATTGGACCATTATTCAAATTCCTTTCCAAAAAGTCAGTAGGCATTGATTGCAAATGCAAATGGAAATGTAAAATAAACAGTGGAGATGTTTTCTTAAAGGTGGAGGGCAGGCAGTAAAAGTTGCAAAACAATTCTTCCCCATCCATTTTATATAGGGGATATAAATGGGAAGAGGAAAACATGGGAAATTACATTTGGATCAGTGGTGTCGAACTGTGGCCCTCCAGATGTTCTTGGACGTCAACTCCCAGAAGCCTTTACCACCACCTCTGCTGGCCAGGATTTCAGGGAGTTGAAGGCCAAGAACATCTGGAGGGCCACAGTTTGACACCACTGATTTGGATCCAACTGCTTAGACAGAAAAGATACGATTCTTCCAGCAACTGCTTAACTCTACTGGAAGTGGAAGAAGACGAGTTTCAATCCTGTCGGCCTCTAGAAGAGGGCCTGAATGTTGAATAGGGTTTGGTTTGGTTTTAATGCTTGGCAGTGTGACGTTCTTGGCTGTAGGAGCAAGAGTGTGCTTTACACTAACCATGGATTCCTGTTGATGTTTATTTATATAGTGCTCTTATTCAGAGCAGTGGGGAATGAGCGGTGCTCCTTGTTCAGGCCTCTTCAGAGGCAGGGGAGGTACAGAGGAAGCGTTTGCGCCCTGCCCTGCCCTGAGTGGTTCTCCTGCTGAGCTGCAGGGCTCTAGGAGGCTGTGAGCCTCATAGGTGGACCTTGTGTAGCTGTCTAGCATGTGTACATGTCTCTACTGACAAGGGGCTGACAAGCACACTCCTTCTATTCTAAAGAGGGAGAAATGAGAGGGGAGGGGAAAGTGTTCTTCCTCCATCCCAAGGGAAGTGGGGTGGGGTGAGGGGAGAGATAACCACCTTGGATTACTCCAAGCTCCCAGCCTCCACAAATTCCTTCTTATCCCCATGGACTATAACTTGCCAAAGACTGAAGCCAGCCATTTCCTCCGTTTTTCCAAGGTAGTATTTTGGGTGGCAGCTTTTTTCTCTCCACTGTAGAATTGAGCCTGCTTTATTTCTGGTTCCTTTAGATTAGGAATCCTCAACTTGATGGTTTCCTCGTGATTCGTAGTAATTGATAGCCAGGCTGGCTGGGGATGATGGGAGTGATAGTCAGACACTACGGGAGGCTGTTACATTGAGAAAGGCTGCTTTGGGCCTCTTTCTGTCTCTGTGTTGGCTTAACCTTTACTGCTGTGCTGTAAGGTAGAAGCCCTGGGGTCTCTAGCAAGATATATTCTGTTTTTTGTAACTATTTTTGTTTTAATTTACAGACTTCTGTGTAGCTGTTTTTCTCTGAGGAACCCTGTTTCTCCAAAAATAAGACCTAACCTGAAAATAAGCCCTAATATGATTTTTCAGGATGCTCATAATATAAGCCCTACCCCCAAAATAAGCCCCAGTTAAGTGAAACCCCGCCCTCCACCATTGGGCAGCAACCAGAAGAAGATGACATGACTGTAAAATAAAATATCCCCTGAAAATAAGCCCTAATGTGTTTTTGGAGCATATTTTCAGGGAAACACAGTAGATATTCAGATTTTTGCATGACCGCAGCTTCTGTTCCAGATTAATTGGCGTATAACCAGCTGAGCCTGGTATTAGGAGGAATTAGTATTTTATCATTGGTCGTTTTCTTCCCTTTCAGGTCACCAAGAACAGAATCCACTCCTTTCGAGGTTATGGGATTGAAATCCTTGATGTGACCAAGGCCTTAGTGCAAGACAATCTGATTTTTCAAGGGAAAACCAAAAAGAGCATTTTACAGCAGGGATCCAACACTGAAAGTTGTCTCGTTTGCAACAACAAAGTCCTTGCCTTTAAGAAACGGTAAGCCATGTCGCTTCTTTGTGTTTTAAAGGAAAGAAAACCGTGCTGAAGCCGTTTCCACATTGAGGACAGTGGCTGTGTCTCAAGCATACATCAATGTGATTGTTAGAATGACCCCAAAGGAACTCTGGGAATTGTAGTTCTGTGAAAGGAGTTGAGATCTTTGTTACCTGTACGTTCCTTATACCTGTACTAAGGTCACAGTGTTGCCTGTAGGTGTAGTTGGAAGGATTATGCAAGATAAATGGGCACCAAAAGGGCAGTTTATATTTGTTGCATATGTATCCAGACCTTGGCTATGTTACATTCTTGGACTATAGCTCCCACAGTTCCTCAGCCAACAAGGCTAGTGACTCTATTGGCTGGGGTATTCTGAGAATTGTAGTCCAAAAAATATATAATTTCTACAAGCTCTCATTCTCTATTATTGTAGGTAGTAGATAGAGTGATGGACTAGGATCCAGGAGGCCTGAGTTTGAATCCTTGTTGGGCCATGTAAGCTTCACCAGGGGTGTGTAGAACTGGTAAAACCACTCCTGAAATAGCTCACTTATTTACCTCGAAATTCCTGTGAAGGTCACTATAACATGGTTCTGACTTGATGGCACACGGCACACACAATGAAGTTGCAAAATAAATTCCCCCAGCTATTTATAACTGAGCATTTTTAATCTCTTGAAATAGTGTCATCCCTTTTGGCAGTGTGTTCTGTGAATACAATGTGACATATGGACTGCCTTTTTTTTCTCCCATGTCCGTCTGTAACGTACACTCAGGTGTTCAGTTCTGATCCCTCCCCAGGCACAGGACTGATGATCATCCACATTTCATTTTTAAAAAACATGTTTCCAGCCGTCATGGATGTTCTTGCCTTTAGGGGAGAATGATTACGGAGCCCTTCCTTTTAAGCTCTCAGCGTCCTGACTTCACAAGGGAAGGATAATTGAGCCAGGCAGGTTCATGGGGCAGTCCACTTGATATGTTTTCAGATTTGGGCCCCATTGAATGCATTCAGAGCTAAAGCCTTTTCTGGAGTCAAGGTGTCTGAAGGGAAATTATGTTATGAATACCCTGTTAGGAATATAAAAATAATCTCCCTGTACATGGGCTGGGGGCAGTGGAACATAATGAAAGGATGAGGATAGCTTGATCTTGTTTCCCTGACATGCTGAGGCAGAGAAGCATTGTAAATAGGGCTCTCTTATAAGGAGCACCTTAGGAAATGAATGTAGAGGATGACTGTCAATCAGTATTTGTCAAGTGCCTGAGCACAGCTGATCAGAGAAAAGAGACAGAGAGCATCTTGTTCCTGTGTATCTTTTTAGATTTTTAGTGGAGGGATCTGGAGGAACATTATTGAACTGAAGGTTATTGAAACAGAAAACAGAAGATTAATTCATTATTAGGAATGACCATCCATGAAATTGTTAGTTTTCAGCAGCAGCCTGTGTTGTATTCAGTGGGACAGGCAGGGTTCTTTCATCTCCTGAAGAACCCGTCCAACGCCAAATGGGAGGAACACTTGTCTTCTGTTGAGGGGCAAGTTCACATCTGGCCAAGGGCTGTACCATTTTGCAGACCTCTTGGCTGCCAAAGCAATATACCAGAACCTGTGCTGTATAATAGCTGAAGAGTGTTGTGTTGGGACTTGGGAGAAGCAGATCAAGACCCCCACCCAATGAAACTCACTGGATTCGTCCTGAGCCAGCCACTTTATCTCAGTGTGTCCTACCTCATAGGGATGTTGTTAGGATAAAAAGGTAGAGGAGAAGGGTTGTATCTGCTGTCTTGAAATTGCTGAAGGAAAGATGGGATAGAAATGAAACAAGCACCTGCTCTATTGGGGGCATGTTCCTACTTCTCTTGGTGGCAACAAAATGTGGTCCCCACACTTTCATTTCAGAATTCATAAGTAACTCTGAATTTCCCTTATCGTGCTTAGGAGACTGGAGTTTTGACGTATGCATCAATGTCATTCCGTTCTGCAGATCTGACAATGCCTGGACCTTAGAAAACCCTCCAGCGAGACCTCACATTGAAGGATCCTCCAGAGGAATGTCAACATCAGGAAACAATCAGAAAGGCTCAAAGAGGACAGCCAGGATAGCTGCTAGAGTGGATGGGGGTTGCCACAACAACGGTAGCATCTTCTGCGCCATCCTGTGATCTCTCTGCCTTTTCTCTAACTCTGAGACCAGTCGGGAAACCTTCCCGTGTGTATTCATTGCAGAAGCTAGTGAACTCATGTTCAGTTGACTCCCACAGGGCAAGGGCTCTCCAGTCTTTTGAGGGGCTGGCGAGCATACTTGGCATTTTGTGGCAGTGTCTTAGTGGCGCACATGGGAGGAAGTGGGATTGAAAGCCTTGCCTGCTCACAAAATTGCTGCCACGGTAGCAGTAAACTGCTGAGGGAGAGGAAAAGATAACTTGCCCAAGAATTTTAAGTATAAGGAAGAGGTATTCTGATCCCCAAAATGTGAGATCTTTCTTTTAAATCCCCAGTTGTTTGCTCCATGACTCCTGCAGAACGGAAAATGGTAAGACTCAGAGGCAGCTAACATGCCCATGAACAGCGCGTGTGAAGCAGAAGTGAGCTTTGAGCCTCAGCTGCCAAACCGTATGTTTGCTTCCACAAAGTGCAACAAAATAGGAATGTAAGAAATAAGACTGTTGCTACTCTGAGAAGCACATACGGTACACACACCCTACGTGACACAAACCAAAACAAAGTCCTCCCTCCCTCCCTTCCTCTCAACACACAATCCCAAAGAAACAACAACAAAAAAGGTAAAACAAATACTTGCCACTCACCACCTTGAAAAGAAATCCCTGCATTTCAGCTGTGCTCCATCTTTCTGTTTTGAAAATGCTTCTGGGGCCCAGAACCATTCTTAGAAATCGAGGTAGTTTGGGAGGCTGGTACCTTGCAGTGCAACACGTTTGTCTTCCAGTTTGAAGTTTTTAAACACCTGGCCAACCAAGGGGCAGGGAGCCTGGCGGGTGCCAAGGGCAATCTCTGAGGACCCCGTTGTTGCCCGTGGACATCACATCAGGAACCTCGGTACTTCGGTGTAATGCCCACTAAATAATGGTGGGAATGTAAAGGGATGAGCAACTGCAGGTGGCTGTCTCCTTTCTCAGGCAGGTCTTCTCCATTAGGAGTCTTATGGGATGTTTGCTTTTCCTGTTTCTGCTGCTCCTTCCCTCAGGCTTCAGCCCACCCCTGGGTTTATGCCAGTGAGTGGTAGTAGTGCCTTTGTGACATCACCGGCCATTTGGCCAATCTCTTGGCCCTTTTTCCTTAGATATCTTTGTCGCTGAGAGTTTGTTCTGAATGGAGAGGGGTGATTGGTCTAATGCAGCTGATGTCATAAAGGCACTGCATTTTCACTCAACCTAGCAAAGAACTGTGCTTTCCCCCATACAATTAATTACTAGAGGGGATGAAGCAGCTGCTGAAGTGGGACTAGCTGGGGATTCTCTTCTAGCTGAAAGCTGGGGAGATCCACATACACAATTTGATTGTTACCTTCTCCTCCTAATCAGCTTGGTGTGTCCCCTGCCTGCAAAAGCTACATAGTTCAGGGAAGACAGTGAAGAAACATTATTAGAGGGGAATTTTGGCCCTTCTGATGCATGAGAGGCCACCAGCTATTTATGTAATGTTTTTCATCTCTTTAATAATAATAAAATAATAATGATCATTTTAGAACTGCAGAACTGGAAGGGACCCTGTGAATCATCTAGTCGAGCCCCTGTTAAAGAGGCGCGGTGGGGAATTGAACTCCCAACCTCTGACTCTGCAGTCAGAGACCTAAATCACTGAACCAGCAGTTCAAGCTTATTCCCATTCATTAACTTGTCAGACAGGTCATTTGGTTTAGGTGCAAGGTGATGTCAAGTGTCCAGACATATCATTGGTCTCCTAGGCAGCTATTGAAGGAGAGGCATACCTTGGAATTAATCTTCCTTTCCCTCCAGAAGTAGAAGCTGTTTTCCCGTGCGTGCTGAGAAGGTAAACAAGCTTTATAATACATTGTTTGTTGCCTGGGGCGAGGCAAATGTGTAGCATGAAGTACACATAAGCCAGTGTTTTTCTCATAAATCAGAATATGTTTATTTTTTCAGAAGACAAAGTGACCCACCTGGGATCCTTCAGATTTGTGTTGATGTGTACATTTTCAGCAAAAGAACAGAGTGTATCTCATACAGTGGGGGAAGATTCTGTCAGGAGGAACAGCTAGCAATTATTCTGACTAGTCATGTCAAAACGTGGTGACGCCGGCTTTTAAAATGATTTCCAGGGAGATGCAAACAAATGAAATTTCTGGGTGGCATGGGATGATTTCAGACTGGGGGCTGCTCACAACATGATGCCATTTTATGCAAAAGGACAAAACAAAGGGTATGATCCACTTGCACACAGTGTGCCTTTTTGAAAATACTTGAAAACATCAATCTGATGAAGACATTTCTTTGGCAGGAAGTTTTCTTGAAACCCCTCTGGCTTAGATAAAGGGATAGTTGCTTCTTTCTGACAAATTCAGAGTGGAAAGCTGGATACTGACACTTCAACTGAAGATGGGAATGGGAAGAAATGGAAGGCTGTGACTTGACAAGTTGATTTATTTGGGGAGGGGTTTCTAAGACCTTGGTGGGTGAGGTTAGCACTTATCTCTCTGGTTGCACTGGGCTAGTTTTACACCGGTCCCGAGAGAGTATAAGCATAAGGAATTTTGGCCCTCCTGATGTTTTGGACGAGAGCTCCCACAGTCGCTTGCCACAGGCAGTGCCAGCCATGGCTAATGGAAGTCGTAGTCCGAAGCATTTAGAGAGGCCTGAACGTTCTCCATCCTTCCTTTAACAGTTCCATGATTGGTCACAGTAGACAAAGAACTGCCTCATTAGGGAGCCCTCAAAACAGGACCTTCAAGGAGAAGCTGGTTGCCTTTTCCGATCCGTGACACAAGTACTCATACACATAAGCTCTTCTGGCAGCAGACTTACATGTGGTTGGAGTTCAGCTATTCCAGAACTTGGTGGTTGGAAATGGTAAATAAGAGAAGAAATTCCTATAGGCTCATTTAATAAGGAAATAGATATGTGGAATATTGTTAGATGGTTGCCTTGAACCCACTTGGGTTGGCAAATGTTTCTTTTTTGTGACATTGCACAAAAAGGGAGGAGACTCTTGGGCAAATATTTCTTAATGGCAAGTCTGGCACGTCTTACACCCAAGAGCGCGCTCTGGTTCTGAGCAGGACAGGCTGGGTGCTCTGTGAATAGCAACAAGGCAGCACTAGTTCTCAGCTCATCAAGCCCAAGCGAGTGTCCAACCCGGATATCTGGCCTCTTTTGCTGACCCTCTGGCACAAGCCTGATGCTTTAAAAATTGGACTTCTGTTGGCACGAAAAGAACTCAATCTTTTGAGAAAAAGCACAGCTATGGAGACTTCACAAATTAATTCAGAACTTATGGCAGCGAATAGTCCAGGATGATAGATGAGATTTAAGGACAGAAATGGTGGTGAGCAATGGAAGCATTCAAGAGGGAGTTAGACAGCCATCTGTCAGGTAGACTTTAACTTGGATTCTTACATTGAAGAGAGGGATTGGGCTCAATGGCCTTGTGGGTCCCTTCCAACTCCATCATTCTGTATTACACCAAAGAGCAGATGCTGTGAATTGAACAGTGGTGCAGGGCTTATCTCTAGTAGTAGTCTAGTAGGCATCCTTCAGTCTCGAGAGACTATGGTAAAGTGCTCTGGTTTTGGAACAGTGTCTAGTGTGGCTGAGAAGGCCAATTCTAGAGTGACAATCTCTTCCACACTGAAGACAAATACAGTCTGTCCCCTGTCCAGCTCCCTGGTTTTGCTTGTTTCGGGACTGCCTCTTTGCCTCGGCCTGCTGTACAAGTGTCTCTTCAAATTGGGAGAGGCCATGCTGCACCGCCTGCCTCCAGGCTGAGTGCTCAGATGTCAACATTTCCCATCTATTGAGGTCCATTCCTAAGGCCTTCAGATCCTGCTTGCAGATATCCTTGTATTGCAGCTGTGGTCTCCCTCTGGGGTGAGTTCCCTGCACTAATTCTCCATGCAGGAGATCTTTCGGAATTGGACCATCAGCCATTCTTACAACATGCCCAAGCCAACATAGACATCGCTGTTTTAGTAATGTATGCATGTTAAAACTTTCAGCTCGTTCTAGGACTACTCTATTTGGAACTTTGTCCTGCCAGGTGATACCAAAATAGAACGTGTTCAGCTTCCTCTCCTGCTGTGCACAAAGGGTCCAGGACTCACTGCAGTACAGGAGTGTGCTCAGGACACAGGGCTTATACGCACAGAATATATGCTCTGCAGCCCATTCCTGTTTCTTAGATTACATCTCCACATTTTTTAAACATTAACAAGAACTTTCTATATTCATAGAAAGTTGCTCTCAACATAGGTATTAATATGGCTGCGATCCTGTGCCCCTACTCGAGACAGCCCTGTATAGAAAAGCAAATGTGTTGGAGCAAAAACCCACTGGGTAAGACTGCAAGTTAGCAAAATACAGAAGCCAGCAGTGCAACTTTATGCACGTTTTCCAGGAAGTATACTGTTACTCATAGTAGGGTTTGCTTCCTCTTTAAATGTGTTAGGACTGCAGTGCAACTACTCTGCAATTGAGCCTCCCCCCCCCCCCATCTATCTTGAGCGGTCTTTTAGTCCCTTGAACCGTTTTAAGTTAGTTGTGGGTAACTGAAGTGTCCCTTGCTTTTTAGTGGAGTGAATGCGGAATTTCCATAAATGGATGGATTCTGCTCCATCCAGTATTGGTTATGTGTTTCTCCTCTGCAGTTCAAAATAGTTCATGGAGCAAAGTAAGACAGAGAAATCCACTTCTGACTACCCAATTACAAACATCTTAACCTGGATCCAGTCTAATTGTATTTAGCCACAATTGATTTTAGATGGATTAAAGCAATAGACTCCCCCTTTTGAAAGCAACTGAATTCTAACAGCAGAAGGCCACTCATGTTTTGAAGAATTTCTTAGAAAGCTTTCAACTTTGGGCTGGATTATAATCTATTCCGCGTGATCTTTGTAAAGGAAGTTACAAGCATTCCATGTAAAGTTTTTATTAAGAAAGACCAGCATATTGCAAAATAAAGTGCTATATTTTAAACACTGTAGTGTTGTGAACTGGTTTTATTTATTTTTGCACAATGCATTGCGGAAGTGGGGTAAGCAGATACAAATGAGAGTAAGGGGTCCAGTGCCATCAATAGAGGCCGAGGAGGGAATCCTGGTAGACTTAGATTTGGGGAGGAGAGAGCACTTGGAAACTGCACAAGTAACACCGTGTGTCCCTTCCTAGCTGCCATCCTCTGTCCCTGTCCCCAGCAGTGTTGTGGTTACTATGGAACTCACAATGGCTTGACAATAGCAGAACACAGTACACTTGAGTTGGGAAAGGGCAGTGGTTGACCCATCCCAGCCAGCAACACGTGTCTGTATATATCCACGAGAGGTGGCTCACACATCCGTGTTCCAGGAGTAGCTCTGCTGATGAGGAGCTGATAGCTGCATTGTTGATATTTGACAGGCCAGATTTTTAAAGATTAAAAAAAAATTAATTGTATCTTAATCACATCCCTATCCCACTGCATCTGTTTGAATAAAAAACAAAACAAAACCCAACCTGCCCTTTGCTCCCTCATTCTTATTCATGAGTAAGAGAAGCTGGGTACAAGAAAACTGCCCAATCTTATAATGGCAGGGAGCGGCTGTCATCCTTAGCATTTTACAGAAATTGTCCATTTTTTTTTTTACCATTACAACAAATCGTCAGAATCCTCTTGAAGCTGCAAGAACTGGAAGGGACCCTATGGATCGCTAAGAGTCCAGTCCCTGGGAAAGGGGTACAGTGGGGAAACACGAACTCTGTCCCTACAATGAGATTCCTAAACCAGAGTTATCAAGTGGTTGGTTCAAGGAACCCTCACGGTTAGCTGCTGCTCTTTGACTATCGTCTAATTACTTTTGATAGGAAAAATGTGCAGTTTAAAATTAAACACAAAAAGTCAATACAAATTATTTTAAATTGAAAATAAAGTTTTTCTCATCACAATAAAAGTGGAGTTCACTGGAAGAAATTTAATCTGAAGGATGACACTGCATAGGCAGACTCATCAACAGCGCTGTGCCTTGCCCAACTACATTCCATCATAAGACTTGTGAACAGATTTTGTAGTGGGAGATGAGAGTCATCCTTTGTTGGCATCACAAGATATTATTAGCAGTGAAGTGATGCTCGCTGATTACCTTCCTGCCTTGAAAAATGAGACTTTTCTCTCCTAGTTCTTTTGCTGATAGAAGAAGATGCTATTTTCACACACTAGCTGTGCAGGCTATTTGCATGTGGTAGTTTCTCACAGTGTGCAGTGGTTAACACTACAGCATTTACAAAACGAATTTCACATGTTTGTTCTGAGGAGGAAAAATAGAATCCAATGGAAGTTTTTTTTATGTACAAGCAGGTTATGAGGTCAGGACTCAGGATGCTTTTAGGACAAGAAGAAGGTGAAAATCTTTGGTCTAGATGGGCAGGGTAGAAATCCAATAAAAGTGTAATTGTAAACACAGATGAACAAGAAAACATTCAAGCATAGGGAAGACAGTAGTGTGGGAAAGGGCAGAGGATCAGAAGAGACGTCAAAGGACCTGCAGGGTGTGATGTCATGAAAAATGAAGTACTTTTAATTAAGACAGATGTAGGGCATTTCTTGCATTTCGTTTACTTTTAGCCTGTTCTTAAGACAGTTTATTTGCAATACACTTTTATGGACTGCAACCCCACCCTCAGATGCAAATCAAATGAGCTACAGTCAACAAAAGTTGATGCCAGACAAAAATCGAATCTGCCACCAGGCTCTGGTTTTTCCCCCTCCCCCGACAAGCTACGCCTCCTTTTTCAAGACTCTTTTGTTTAGAAGCCTCTCTTTGGAGCACTGATCAGAAAAGCTGTTATTTCAGTAACGGTACAGCTTCTGGAGCACGCCGTTGCCCTTCTTCAAACCAGGCACTAATAGGGATCTTTGGCCACAGATTTCCTGGCCTAGCATCCAGCCCAAGGGCAGGCAACCTCTGAGGGCCTGAGAGGCCATCTCTGGCCCCTCAAATAATGTTGGCTTTGATCCAAAAACAGCAATCTGCCGCACGTATGCAACCTGCCATTGAAATGTAACCCTACCATGTGGACTATTTTAGGCCAAAGCCTTTAAAAAGGGGGAAAAAATCAAGGAAAAAGTGGAGTTCCTATTTATTATTTTATTTATTCAATTTATATGCCGCCCACACTACCCAGAGGTCTCTGGGCGGCTTACAATAATTAACTCTGAAGCTCTTGGCTACCAGAGGGTGCAAAGTCAGGGTGACTAAAGAGTGAAAGATTCTAGCACTAAGGGAGTGTTGCTATGGCTATCATTGGGGGGGGGAACACCATTTCAGCAGTCATAAATAGTAAAAGATTAGCTCAACTGGCTTCAAAATACACCTGCCTAATTAAGTATTGACGAGAATGACTAAACCTATTTGCAACTCATAGCATGTCTGCAGTTGTTAGACACTTTATAAGAACTGCCCACGTTTATTATTCTTGATTTGATTTATCACTCTCACTCCCCAAAGCAGTTCATAAGGGTTCAGTTTTAAATAATGAAGGATCAAGCATTCATTCATTAATAGAACTGTTTGTATTTCAAGTCCTTAAAGGCAAAATGGTGTAAGAAGGGATGAGGGGCTCCTGTAACTGAAGATGCCAAATGACACCAACATTTTTACTTGTCGTTAGGAGCTGTTTTTAATTCTTCTGATTCATCCCCTCCAGCTGATGTGGACACACCAACCTAGAGAGCTGTACTGTAAATTAGCTTCAAGAGAGAAAGAAAATGATCTCACTGGGCACGAGCAGGTCCAGTCCTTTTGTTCCATTTATTTGGGCCTCTGTCCCATCCAAGAATCTGCTCATGTCACAACACCGTGACTACCAACATCCCCCCCCAACAGCAGCTGAAAAAGAGGCTACTGAGGGAGCAGCGAAGCATCAGAAGATTTGACACATTTATTCAGAAGATGGCACAGCATTGGACAAATGCCTCTAAATGCCTGGCAAGGGAGTATTTCAGTGTGCAATGCGTCTCCGATGGCTTGCTGGCATTTTGTACACAGGTAAGGGCAAAGAGAGTGTTCCTATCTTGTGCTCATCCAGTCCAGAGAGGCCTTTGGTTTTGGTGATCTTCAGCCGCATCGCTTTGGCAATATCAAGGATTCTGATGGGAGAAAGCAAAACAAATTGTTAAGAGACCACGTCCATCCCACACCAATTGCCCCTCCATTCCCTCCTATACTTTGCTGCTGTGGCTTTTCCCTGACACCTCATGCTACAATCAACACTTGGGAGACCAGACGTGGAAGTCCTTCAGCCTCTGGATGTTTTGGACTTCAGTTCCCACAATCCCTTGCCACTGGGCTATGCTGATTGGCGCTGTTGGGAGTGGAAGTCCAAAACATTTGGAGAGGCAGAGGCTCCTCCCCTGTGACTGAAGATTATAAGGTCCTTGACACTGTTAACATAATACGCTGAGGGCACTACATAAATTAAGAGACACCGTTTGGCTCTTCAAGACAAGACAACCTATCAGTTGTAAATATTTCTCTAGAAATTAGTGATGAGGATGATATACAGTAAAGTCAATTTTGACTGATAGTGAGATACCAGCCCAGAAAAGAGCTTACTGGTGCATTTGCTTAGGAATACCTCCTGCAGTCTGAAAAGGCAGGGAAAATTACGCAGCTGAAAGTGTAGCTTCTATGGGTAGTTCTATTTTCAAAATGTGACTAGGTCAGTGGTTATTTAAAAGGCTGCTTTCTGCTCAAGAAAGTAACATACTGAACAAAACAGACTGTAAATTCCAAAAGACAGCCAGGTTATAAACAGTGTCTCCACAATTCCTCTTTTTTGAGCAAAAGGTGAGATATTCTTAAATATGCTGGTGTTTTAACATAAAGCCTGCAAAAGTCTGATGTGTCCATCCACTGTTTTCGCTTCCCCAGCCCAAAATGACTGAATACATTAATTGCACTGAATAAATTTCCTACATTTTGCATAACATCAATAGTCATACAAATTTCCAACAGAAAATGCGAATACATTTTTTAAAAAATCACAGGAAATGGAGCTGTTTCTAGGCGAATTGCTTTTATAATTTAAAAAGAGCCAGCTCTGCAGGAAAAGATACTTAAATATAGAATTGTTCACATGATCCAGTAATACTTTTTAGCATGGCTATTGAGATCACAGCTATTGCACAAGCAGTACAACAGAAGGTCTGTTCTTAAGAGTTTCTGTCTCCCAAAATGTGTGAAGAAGAGGCCAAGCCTGGTGGAACGTACTCATCAGAAGTTAATAAACCTCGGTTGCAGTCACCCGCTGCGTTAACAACAAGCTAGACTGTTGAAACTGCAAGTTCGAGACTCCCAGGCTGATTACTTTAGCCTGATCAACTACAGTAATTAGGACTAACTAATTAGGATTAAATTCTTCGCTGTCACATAACTCTCCCCATCATGCCTGCTGTACAAACTTACTACATACAGATCTCAGTACAGTCTACATCTTACTATCATTCTTACCAGTTATCATGGTAAACTTAGCTTCAAGATTTATCCTTCCCCCCACGCATTTCCCTGCTGCTAAAAGGTGTAAGAACACACACCTTCCTGGCAAGGAACCTGGGGCCTTGTTTTCCCCTTAGCACTACACTTGGGCCATTAATACAAGCCCAAAGCACAAGGCATTTAATTGTGAAGATTTTCTGAGCAGGGGCAGATAGAACTGATGGGGAGAAGTTTTATTACTCTGAACTTCTGCCTGAGAGGCTGCTGTTAAAGGCACGGGAACATGCCCACCAAGACATCTGCAGGCCTCCCAGAGAGACTTCAGAATGTTAAAGTTCCTGATGAGATCAGTCTGGTGGCAACAAAGGCCTTCAAGGTTTGGAAGGTAGAAACTTTATCCACGTCCCCAAACTCTCAGTGGTTTAATCAGGCCACAGGTGCTGAATGTGGCCACAGAGTTCTTCTCACCTGCTATCCCGCAACTTGAGATCCCGCTGCAAAACCGTTAAGTCTGTTTGGAAATTGTTTATATGCAAAGCCAGGGCAATGGTATAGGCCGTTATCTTAGTTTTCATGGAAGCAGATACTTGATTTTGTATCCTAAAATGAACAGAAAAGAAACTGCTTCAAAATGTGTCATATCCTATGCTGTGCGCCTTCTGCATTTCCAACTCCACCCCCCCCAAGAAACCAAATTTCTTGGGGGGGGCATTATTAAAGACACAAGAGCACACAGCAACATCACTGCACAGGTAGGCAACTTGCCGTCCTCTGATCACCTGAGTCACAACTCTTATCAAACCCGGCCAGAAGTAAGAGAGCATGAGAGCTGTAGTCCAACAATATTTGCAGTGACACAAGTTGACCACCTTAACACAGAGACACAATGGGAGACACAAAACAGTTGCCCGGATTTTCCTTTACTCCCAACGCATTTTGATCTTCTTTTTCCTTGAGAGGGAAGAATGTGTGTAGTCTTAATGAGTTAGCTGCAAACATGAAGAATTTCCTCTGCCTTGCCCAAAGCTTTAGGGATCAATCTAAGATCCCTCTACTTCCATCCCCATGGTTATACAGTGGTGCCTCGCATAACGATGTTAATTGGTTCCATTAAAAACATCGTTATGTGAAAACATCATTAAGCGAAACACCATTTCCCATAGGAATGCATTGAAAACCGGTTAATCCATTCCAATAGGAGCCTATTCAATACATTTCAATGGTGAAGAAAAATCACCAAAAATTCAAAAAGACTCAGAACGAAGCCAAATTACTTTAACGAAGGTTTTATTAGGTGCACTAATGATTCCAAGCATTTTAAACATTTTTTAAACATTTTAGAATATTTTTAAAATAGCGAAAACAGGGCTGTCAAAAAAAAAAAAACGTTAAGCGAAACAGGGGACCTAAAACTATCATCATTAAGTGAAGCAAGGTCCCAAACATCGTTATGCGAAAATCCCCCATAGGAAACATTGTTAGGTGAGGCGGCAAAATTTCCAGCAAAGGCCATCGTTATGCGAATTCATTGTTGAGTGAGGCACTCGTTAAGCGAGGCACCACTGTATATCAAAATGTGTTGGGAATAAAGAAGACAGCTGTTTTTCCTTTCTATCTTGGGTGTCTTTCCGCCATCCATTCTTCATGCCTTATTATGCCACGATCCCATGAAAATCTGGTCCAGTAACCTTCTTCAACGACTAAAGGCCAGCCAATACAAATCTTGATTCAGATATTTTGCCAATTACGAGAGCAAAACATTTTTTTCCTCCTACCTGCCATTGCCATAGGACAGTGCTGTGAAGGTTTTCACAAGTCTGCTGCTGATGACATCTGGACACTCAGGTCCCAGTGCCTCTAGAACAGGAAGGAATTTTAAGTGGAGTTTCCAAAAACAGAGCATTCCAGAAAGAAAGGTGTATTCAACTTTAGATTACAATGGCAACAGACGAAGATATCTCCAAAATTGACATGAAGGGATCATTGGCACCAAGTAGCAGGCTTGATCATCTTTTCCGTAGATTTGTTTACTCTTTCAAGTTTACTAGAATCCTTTGCAGTCACAGGGTTCAAAGCTCTTAAGACTGCTGGATAGTTACCTGGCTTAGGTATCTGGCAGCAGAATCAGCAGCAGAACCAGAGGCTGGGGGTCCAGCTTCCCACAGTGCCTCTTTGACAGTGGCTTGGACTCGATGATCCATAGAGTCCCTTCCAGTTCTAAGATTATGTTGTTATTATATTATTAAAGCCACTTTGCCTGCTCTGTGTTTGAGAGACAGGGGAAAATCCTTTGGCCTTCCCCATGACAAGATGGACAAACTATGCCAATAATTGCACATTAAACAAATAAACAATAATGCAGAACAAAACAAAACAAGCCTAATGTGTTAAACCTGCAGAAACCTCCTGCAGGCTGCCATAATTCCCACATTATGCAAAAGGAGAAAACAAGGCTTACGTTTCTTTTTAACCATTCTTTGCGAACTCAGCTTGACCAGACAATCCAAATACCAGAGGCATCGGGCTTTGTGGTCACGGCTCTTCTCATTCATAGGCATGGACTTAAGTTCATCCAGAACAAAGGAGCAGTACCTAAGCAAGGAAGAAAAGGCTATCATTTGGTCAAAAAGCAATCTGGCAACAGAAAGCAAGAGATGCTTCTTCAGCCGCGATATATTCACAGAATTCTGTGCAGTTAAAAAGCATGCTTTAAGCCAGCCCAATTAATAAACAATACAGTATTATACCACCTATACTGGAGTACCCACTATATTACCCAATATATATTTGGGTCCCATCTCTCTACAGCTCATTCGCACAGCTAAACTGAGGCTGGAATCCTCAAATGACCTCTACACATATACACTAAGTTGTTAGATCTTCTCCAAACTAGCCAATGGCATGGCGAAGCCACTCTTCTATTTTCAGCAGTAAAACAGGCAGTGATACTTCAACCCTCCCTTCTTCCTGCTATTCAACGGAGAGCATGCTCACCCTTTTTCTTCTGCCATTTTGAGGATTTCCTCCGAGGTGAGGTTCATGAAAACTGCAGCTGGAGCCTGAAGCGCCTCATATTCAGCAGGTGAAATAACTGAAGTCATGCTTGGAATAATAACACTGTTCACTTCTAAACATTTCCCTTGGCACCCCAGTTGGCAAAAGTGTCAGTCCTGACCTTAACGCCACGAGGCAAAGCAAGGGGATACTTAAAGACAACCAGTACAGGTGCTGTTAAACACCAGGGGGTGGGCGGGGAAGCTGGGCCTGACAACTTCCTGGGACAGCCATGTCCCTTTCATTTCAGCTAGGCTCAGATACGAATTTCTGGTGGGCCGTCCTCCTTGTCAGTAGAAGAAAGTATTTTCCACTCAAGCTGGCAAGATGTTTTTCGTTAGCTTGGATTGTGTGTAGACATCCTTCAGTCTAAAGAGACTATGGTAATGTGCTCTGCATGGAAGTCTTGGAACAGCGTCTAGTGTGGCTGAGAAGGCCAATTCGAGAGTGACCATCCCTTCCACACTGATGGCAAATATAATCTGTAGGTAAGCTTGGCTTACTTAAGCTCATAAAGGAAGAGAAGCAAATGCACAGACAAATGCTTTCCTAGACACATCAGTGCAAACTACAGATCCATTACTTTTTAGACTTGGAGTCATTATATCGCTATACTCTTCCCCCCCCCGCCCGAATGTGCCCCTCTTCTCCTCGAACAATGAAGTTCAGCTGAAGCATCTCGTAGAGTTGGTGAAATGGTAGGCAAAGCATTAAGCTGTACGGTGAATCGTTGCTTGAACAAGGTCATGAGCAGAGATGGGCACAAACTGTGGTTTGGCTGATCGGGCCCCATGGGTGTTGCGTAGGCACCTCGGATTCCCCACCCCGCTTCCTCACGTGGGCACCTACCTCCTTCAGAGGAGGCGGCAGGGCAGGGAAGCCTGAGGTGATGCCTCTGAGTGGACACTCAAAGGAGAGGTGGAGAATCCAAGGTGCCCGATCAACACCTGTTGGCCTGATCCGCTAAACAGTGCCAAAGCACAAAAACCATGGCCCATGCCCATCTCTAGTCGTGAGACATAGGTTGCACACTTTCAAAAGACAACACACAATTGAGAAGGATTAGATTTGGATATCTGGCCATTGTGGACAACCATAACCACTGAATTTTCTGACGTCAGAGAGAGTACTCTCTGGCAGACCAGTTTTGTGGAAAGCAGGAGAAGCTTTATCTGTCTAGCCTGGTTTTAAAGATAGCATTTAGGCTGGAGCAGAGGGGACAACTGCCTCCTTGACTCCAGTCGTTTAGCCGATTAGCAATTAGGCTTCAGAAGCATTTGCACGTCTAGTCCATCTCTTCCCCACCACAAAGAAAACTGACTTATAGGTCCATCAGCTCCCTCTCTTTCCATCACCACTGAAGCCAGTTCCTTTTAAACCAAGACTAAGGTTTGGCCAGAATGAAATAAAGTTGACACTTATTCATTTCTTTTGTCTCGTGAAGGATACTGTCTTCAAATCTGTAGACATCTTCTGGCTTCTTGGCATCTTCATGGCATGGGGGAAGAACCAAGGAGACATCTCCCTTCATATTTTCTGCTGCATCGTTGACCAAAGCTTTAAAAGCAAAGGGAAAGTTGCAAGAAACAATGAAAAGAGTGTTTGACTTAATTGGATCATTGATTTACTTATCTGACAGATTTAATACCCAACACTATCTGATGGATTTAAGATGCCTACATTTTTGCTGATGTATCATAATTTATTCAGAGATTAAGAATGCCTTGAAGGACCTACTGAATGACAGAAGACCTAACATCTTCAGCTCTTCCATTTACACGGTTCTAATTCCCAGAGCCCTCAAAAGTTATTTATCAATTTATTTATTTATTTATTTTATTCATTGATTTAAAATATTTATATGTAGCCTTTCTCCTAAAGGATCCAAGGTGGCTTACAATATTAAAAGAAACAAAGTTAAAAACTAAATAATAAATAAAACAGTATTTTTTTAAAAAAAACAGATGTAATACTAAAACTCATAAATAAGAGCAATATTAAAAGCTGAAGTAAGGCAACAGAATAATTGCTTTTAAAAATGCCCTTGACCAACCAGCCATTTAAAGGAAAGCCTGCCTGAAGAGAAAGGTCTTTGCTTTTTTGGAGGACAGCAAAGACGGGGCCAGACTGGCCTCCCGTGGGAAGGAGCCCCAGAGTCCGGAAGGAGCAATGGAGAAGATCCTCTCCTGTGTCTCCACCAAGCAGACCTCTGAGGGTGGTGGAACTGAGAGAATAATACCCAGGTAAGCTCATAAAGGGAGAGGCGGGTCCTTTGGGTAGCTTGGATCCAAGCCGCTTAAGGCTTCATAGGTTAAAACCAGCACTTTGAAGTGTGCCCAGAAATGGACTCATAGTCAGAGTTGCTGCTGTAACAGGATAATTATATGTTTATTTATTAATTAATTTTATCCCACCTTTCTCCTTTAAAAGGACCCATATGTTCCCTGTAACCAGACCCAGTTAACAATCTGGCTGTGGCATTTTGGACCCTTCAGAATTTCCGAACACTTTCCAAAGGCAGCCCCACATAGAGCGCGTTACAGTAATCCAACCGAGATGTAACTAGGGCATGTGTCACTGTGGCCAGATCGGACCTCCCAAGAAATGGGCGCAGCTGGTGCACGAGTTTTAACTGTGCAAAGGCACTCCTGGGCATCCAGGCTCAAAGATGAATCCAGGATCACCCCCAAGCTGAGTGCCTGTGTTTTCAGAGGGATTTAAGTCTCCCACAGTCCTATTGGCCATGCTGACTGTGGGATTTTGGGAGCTTTAGTCTACAAAAGCAACATGTCTAAATCCGATCATTCCTTACCATCAACACCCTTGGTTTCTATGATCTCTTCTGCTGCTTTAACCACCGCCTTATGCACCACTTCCTTCCCAACTTCATTCATCCTCCGAGAGTTCAGGGCTTTCTTCTGCTTTTTGGTTCCAAAGGCCTCGATGCAGAGATCCACCTGCAAGACCATCAAGAGACTGCCATACAAGCACCAAGAGACTATTTGCACGGACATCTCTTGCAGGGATGCTTCGTTATTTCTGGCAGCTAATAAGAACACAAGATGCTAACATAATAAGGCTGCTGAATTCATGAGACAACAACCGGAAAGTGAATTAGTCCACACCAGTTGCCAAATGCTACTCAAAAGAAAGAAAACAGAACACACCAGTTTCCATCCCAATCTAAGCTTTAACAAGTTTGCTATATTTTATGCAGACAAACTGTTCAGACTCAGCAGCACAAAAGCTGGCAACATGGAGGAAACAACCAAGATCTAACAGATTTATTCAATCAAAAAAAAAAACCTGGCCGTTACACCATTAATTTATGAGCATACAATACTTACTACATTGACTTCCAGTACAACGTATTGCTAAGGGGCATATTGTACACACACGTTTAATTCCTTGTTTTATCTCTGGGATTACAGATTAAAAACCAAGAACTGTTACTCAATTTAGATATCACTCACATGAGCAGTATTTTAACAACTGAAAGCTTGAGATTTTAACTATCTAATAATGAGTATCTAATCTGGATGTTTATCATGTGCACAAATCATTGTGTTTGAGCTCTACCGATTTAAGGTTTTAAATGCTTTCTGGTCAGAATGTTCCTTAAAAGTCATGCTTCTGGAAGTATCTCACTAATTCAATCACTACGTGGGCCTGCCTGGCTTCAAATTCCTTCAGTGTCAAACAATAGTTCATTCTCATGTCCTGGGATTCTTTTCAAAGTCCCAGCATCTCCAGGTAGAATCTTGAGAAGAGAACAAAGAGCAAACGGAGAAGAATGAATGGGTTATGGGGATCCAGATAATTCTGAGTCAGCTGGATGAACGACTGCTTCATCTGGACAGCCATGGACTATCGCTGCCCTGTCACTTGCAATGGACAATACTTTTCAAAACTTTTAAGCATAGGTGATTCTCAACAGTACAATCCAGAAAGAGTGATTCTGGCACCTTACTTGAGGCCTTTCTGCATACAGTGCATATGCTGGTTGGGCGATTCTGGGAGAGGCTGAAAAAGCAACTTTTTCAAGTTTTGGAGCTGTCACACATTCCCTCCAGGGAGACACCATATTTGGACACATAAACTAGACTGGACATCTTTCAGAATGGACTTTTGCCATCTTGAATAGGTGAAATTAGACTAATTACAAGGACCTGAGAAACCTATTAATTCTTGAAGGAATTTGTTCTGTTTTTTTTTTTTTCACACTTCGGGGTTTTGCTGAAACACTGAAACTATTTAACAATAAACCCTGCTTGCCATTAAGATTTTTAGTTAAGTGAGAAAATACCTCCAATTTATTGGTTTAAAAAAAAGATTCCTGAACAGGTGCCTGAAGTAAATCAAAACAAAATAATGCCAACTATTAAAACAATGGCAACATATTTAGAATGCAAACCTAAGACTATGTGGTAGAAAAATATCTTCACACACAACCGAAATCCTAACATTATTTTACTATCATTGTGTCTCAGTCGTTACTTTACAAGTCATACCTTTTCTCTGTAGGATTTAGTCAAGTATTCTGACAGGTCATCATCGGCTACATTATCTGTTTTTTAAAAAAGAGGGAAGAGAGGAATAAACTTAATAAAATCCATAATCGCAACCATGGAGAGTTTCAAGAATATGAAAAGCAACAAAGATGTGTTATAATCATTCATCTGGATGATCCCGTAATGTCCTCTCTTTGTTTCGCTGGCCGTGCTTTACTGTAAACACTTGGCCTCTTTTCCTCCGGACAGCAGTTCTTAAGGACTACCCAAGAGCTGCTATGCTGCACGTTCAGAAAAAGCTTTCTATATGTTTCTTATATATATTTATACTTGTACTATTTCTCAAGGAAGGTTGGCGACTATATAT
The DNA here is from genome assembly GCF_051106095.1 of Pogona vitticeps. Classification (NCBI taxonomy): domain Eukaryota; kingdom Metazoa; phylum Chordata; class Lepidosauria; order Squamata; family Agamidae; genus Pogona; species Pogona vitticeps. The sequence goes on from NC_135784.1 coordinate 198,926,804, forward strand.
TTTAACATTCTGCCGTTTCATATTTTAAAATCCCTGTAAATAAAAGAGCTGTTGCTGTCAGGGAGGTTTGCCCAGAATCTTTGATGTTCTTGTTTGCCACAGGTAGAAGCTATTTGAGAAGAAATCAGCTATCCATTTTCTTACTGCATTCGGAAAATAGGCGAGCTGGATGCCCCGTGGGCTGGTTTAGAGCACTGGCTCTTAACCTTTGTTACTCAGATGTTTTTGGACTGCAACTCCCAGAAGCCTTCACCACCAGCTCTGCTGGCTGGGGTTTCTGGGAGTTGCAGTTCAGAAACACCTGAGTAACCCAAGGTTAAGAACCACTGGTTTAGAGGACTGCTGTAACATGCCAACCAAAGCCAACTCAGGTCCTCAAGCAAGGAGCAGCAAGAAAGTTAGGTTAAGAGACACTATTTGCCATGCAAGGTTGGCAAGGGTAGGCACAATCCTGGCTGGAAAGACCAGCCCATTATTTTTAATCTCAAATAACCAAAACAAATATCATATTCTGTTCTGGAAGGGGTCGGGATGGAGGTTTTGTCTGCTGGATATATTACACCTTCATATGATGCCTTTAAGAGGTTTTAGCTAGGAGGGACCTTTCTGGACGGCAATTGCTGTCAGTCAACATAGTGGCAGCCAACTGCTTCCCTCTGTACCTCAGAGTTCTTTTTCCCACTGTTTTTCCAGTCAGGATTCAATTAGTGATCTGTCAGCGTGCATGAGTTGCAGAGTCAGAAGTGAGCAATTACAGTGAGTAAACTCTGTCACTGAGTTAGATAACCAGTCGTTTATTTAATAAAGAAGTAAATTAAGCAGGTAAAGTTCAGTACTGTAGCAAGTTAACACTTAAATACAATATGTTGTTTCTTTTTATATAAAAAGAATTGTGAGTAAACCGAAACATTTTATTCTTTCTAATTAACCAGAGTCTCTGGGTGAAGGTATTGAAACAAATAAATGCCAAATAAGGGTGGCTGAAGTTCAACCTGCGCTGTAGGTTCCTGACTGATCCATTTTGTCCGCTATTATTTTAATTAAGGCCATATTCAATTTTCTTTACATCAAACTCTGCCAATAAACCCCAACAATGTCTTCCCAGTAACTGGATATTCCTTCCCTTAGTGCAGAATTGTATCATCAGTATGCAACAAATTCTTTTTGGACTGCATCACTTCAGGCTGTCAGGAATTTTACATGCCTGCATCTTCCTTCATAATGAAAATCCAACACATTGGAAAACTAACGTACGAGGAAGAAAGACTGTGAATTACCTTCTACCTGACATGCTAGACTTATATTTCCTGTGAGGTTTTAGAAATATGGAGCGTCAAGCAAGCAATTCAACTCCCTATAAGTCTGAGAGCAAAAATTCCAAGAAGACACGTATCATACAACTGTGCTGATCATGTAGAAAGGTCCATCAAACATCATGTGAAATGCAATCATAACACAACTAAAACAAGAAAGGACATTCAAGAGCAAATGTTTTCATTGTCTGCCCCTAAGTATATTACAGTCATGAGAGACAGAACTTGGACAAGCTTTGTAAGTCTGTATAAGCACAAGAGTTTTGTTTTTGTTTTTGTTTTAAAAGAGGAACTTTTTAAAGGCTGTGAGTAGGCCAACAAGCTGTAGTCCAGAAATCTTGCCCCAATAAATATGAAGCAGCATCTTTCACCTACCTGAAATCAATGGCTGCATATTGAACAACTCTGCATTGTAGACTTCCATTTGTCCCGAGTTCTTGTCTAACACACCAACATAGTATCTAACAGAAAAAAACAGTTTATGCTGAAAATACATTTCTCTAGCTTTTGGAAGCATTGGCTATACAATAAGACCCTTGTATCTGCAGGAGATAGGTTCCCATATATGTAATAGCAAACTATATACATAGCATGGTCTCTGGATCTCTCTAGTGGTCAATTCTCATGATTACATTATGGAAATATATATCTCTGGGGTTTTTTATTTTAATATTTTTTATATTTTGAAACCACGGATCCTGATCCCATGGATACAGGGACTCCAACTTCACTGGGGGGAGTGTTCTAGCTTAATAATAGGCAGGCATATGCCTATTTTGTGGTGGGAGGGTTGTTTGTTTTTAGTAATGTTGTTGGTTCAACAAAATTATTTAGGATACTTTATAAAAGATTTTGACTCAAATAATAAACTCAACTGGGAGTTGCCATAAGGTTCTGGAACAAAAGGCAACCCAACACAACATTTTGGCTCTTTCTTTCTGTTCCTTCTTAATCACTGCCCTTGCTTTTCCTAAAGTTCAGATAAAAGAATTTTCTCTGCAGATCATAACAAATACTCCCTACCATATCTCATCAATTGCAATTTAGACCACATACTATTTCAAGATCTCCTTAAGAATATGTTGGACATTTAGGTCTCTAGATGGAGAAACGCAGCATTTCCTGCAAAATCACCTCTTTTTTGACTCTCCTAGATTTTTTTTTACACTGGAGCACATGCAATTCATCTCTTTTCTGTGCTCCTCTATAATAAATACCTTTGTTAAGAGTAGACAGAAGTGTGCTGGATTAATAAACTAAAGTGTATGTTCATTTTGAGTCTGAATCATAATCAGAATTTGTCTGTCTTGTAAGCTTTTGTGTCTTGAGATCACAGGTCATCCTACTCGGTTATCTAGGCCTTTAATACCAAGATACACATCTCTTGGAATATACACATGGTCATATTTTTTCATTTTTGAGTTTCTTCTCATTTTTCCCCTGTATCAAAAGTACAAAAATTACTTTGCTTTCCCCTTTGCAAAGTGAGCAAATGCTGGGGATTTTGATTTCTCTGTACAACATTTTTAGAGTCTTCACTAAAGTTGTCAGGTTGGTTTACACATACTGTAAAATGTGCATAAGAAATACCCTGTTTCTTTCTCGGTATATGGGCAACTACTGGGTACCTCCACCAGTTAGGGGCTCATAGGTGTATCTGGAATATTTCTGAAAAAATTACCCCATTTTTTCTTCTTCTGACGTTTTATTTGGTTTAAAAACACTGAGCAATGACAAACTTTTTGTTGGTTTGCAACCGTAGGAATTTTACTGTTTGAAAGACCTCTCTTTCAGGCTTCAGCTATCTTCACATTAGTTGGAACATTGGTTTTTGGCTGCCACCCAAGTTCATCTGAAATCTCTATTCTGAAGAAGAGTTAATACGATAATATTCCAGAGTTCTCATCAAAAACTACAACTCTGCTTATTTTAAATGCCTGTTGGCTGTCTGTATATTTTGGTGCAAGATTTGCATTTTAGTAGACAGACCCTGTTTCTTTGTGTGTGTGAATGTGTGCAGTATAGAATGCTTTTACCAGAGCAGCTGAAGAAGGTATAGATCAAAGTGTTTTGCTTAAATATTTCAGTTCATAAAATACTCTTACAAAAAAACATACAAAATATGCACAGTGTAGTTCTTAGTCCTCTGTATGACTTTCACTTCAATGATAAGTACTGTAGCTGTGATTTTATACTTTGAGCTTCTTTCTTTAGTTTTTTCATTATTCCTGGCTTTGGTATCTTTTATAGCCACACCTCCTGTTGGAGTAAGAGAGAGAGGCCAAACACAAGACCCGCTATGTGTTTTCTTTGGCTTCTCTCTTTCTAGACCATCTTCTGTGACAGCCTACAGTAGGTGAATTGTGTTGATGCCCCCATCTCCCATCCTCTGCTCTCTTTACATTGCATCCACAACATTATAAAGGAATATTTTTAAAATACAAACACCTTAAGAAGGCAGTACACCAATACAATTAAAAACCTAAACCAACAGTTTGCACAACACAAAACAAGAACAGCAACAAAAAAAGAATATTACACTGATCTATGCTTCACTGTGAGATTGCACTTTTAGACATACATAATTATCTGGTTTCATAGCCCATATCTTCTAGGCAGGCATTTGTCTCCTCCATCCAGTTCACAAACATATGGAACCGTTAAGAAGACAGATTGCAAACCTGAACCAACTCATGCTTGTAATTTCAGTAAAATTTACAATTAGCTGCATGCTGGCAGCCTAATGAAAGAGAATACATTGCTACAGATATCCATGCATTTTAGAGAGAGAGACACACACACACACATTATACCTGCAGAGAGTATTGCACTTCAGGGCTCCAGGACCAAAATTATTTCCTACGTAAGAGAGTCTATCTGTTTCCGCATTCTAAAGAAAAAGAAATGAAAAAATGACTGAAGGATGCCATTTTGCTGGTTAATACTAGCTTTCTATATTAGAGTCAATACCTCTCAGATTTTTGGAGTTTTCCCACATTTGGCAAGCAACTTACCATTTGTGGTGAGCATTTGTGGAGGCATTTGTGGCTGCCCAATAAGCAGATAAAACAATTTCCCACTATTATTATTTCCCCACACCTCAAGTTCACTTGAAGGCTTAACAGGTCCAGCTGGCAAGAAACGGCTTAGACACACTGCAGCATTTGCCAATACATCTTAGAACGGTGGTACCACGAGTACCCCTTCCATCTTGAAAACCTGCAGGCGCCAGTCCGTTCCTTGAGCAAAATTCTGCACACAAGATGCCAAGTTTAGGTTCTTGAAAATGAGCTGCTAGCATCCACCAACCAACACTGCTGGGGGATGCCAGGAGTAGTAATCCCCAAAACTTAACTTCTCCAAATTCAGGTCTAAAACTATGAAATAGAAAGAGTTTTTCAAGATTTAAATAACAAGCTAAAATGTGGCATAGCTGACATTCGCACAGCAGGTCAGCAACACTTTCGCAGCCACATGCTGCAGAAAACTAATGCATCCTGCTTGCCATGTCTTAATAGCACCATCCTACACAGATCTACTCCAACATGGGCCCTGCTTATTTTTAAGGTGTGCATAGTTGCAGCCATAGTTTAATAAAAACACTAATCAGGAAAAGTTAGGGCACATGATTCTGTTTCACTCTTCAAAGATGAAAGCCAAATATCGATCTGTTCCACTGCCACTTTTGTGAGGTTTGATTGTTAGAAACTGATTTGATTGTTAGAAGAAACTGAGCTTTAAATTCACTGCACGTTGTGTGTGTGGGTGGTAGATAAGGAAACTACAAAAACTGTTTTGATTCATTCACTCATAGTCAAATTGCTTTGAATACCCATCGATTCCAACTTTCAATGAGACTTGGTAAGATTATGGTGACATCTTGTGGTTTCTAAAACAGAAGATCCACATGTGGTCTCTGCCTGTGGGTGTTTCCATAATAATCGCCAAAGTACTTTTATGAATGCAGGTTGTGCTGTGGACTTATTGAGCAGAACACAGGGTACAACTGAATGAATAGTAAAATAATAATAAGCATGGCCCTTCGAGTCAATTCCGACTGATGGTGACTCTTTTCAGAGTTTTCTAGGTAGAGAATACTCAGAAATGGTTTATTATTTCCTCCTTCTGGGGGTACTCTGGCACTGTGCAGCTTACCCAAGGCTGCCCAGGCTCGCTCTACTTGCAGGAGGCACGGTGGGGACTCAATTTCCCAACCTCTGGTTCCGCATCCAGATACTTAAACCACTGAGTTACCCAGTCAGCTTAATGAATGGTAAAATACTGCATTAAAATGAACTCTTGCCAAGTTTGTAATACTGTAAAAGGTTACCAGATAAAAATCTGGAAACTGCAGCTTGTCCAACTATTACAGTGGGGTCTTGACTTAAGAACGGCTTGAGTTAAGAACATTTTGACTTAAGAACCACTCTCATAGGAAAATATTGACTTGACTTAAGTACTTAGATTTGAGTTAAGAACTGAAAAAAAACCACGTGGGAGGCAGGGAAAGTGCAAAAAGTGAACTTTCAGTTAACTGTTGGCCAGTGAAAAGGTTGCCTGTCTGCTTCCTCACTCCTCCCAGCGTTTAGAGAGTGGATTGGGAGACAGTCTTCAGACTGCCTGGTACTGGACTGCCTGGACTGTATTTTCCCTGCCTTCCCTGAACCTTTCTTGACCTAAGAAAAAAAGAAACAAAATATCCCCCCTCTAGTGGTTGAAGGCGGAATAGCAGCTTCCCATTAGTTTCTATGGATGGAAAAGAGCAGATACGGATTAAATGGTTTTCAATGCATTCCTATGGGAAATGCAGATTTGACTTGAGAACTTTTTGACTTGAGAACCGCCTTCCAATACGGATTAAGTTCTCAAGTCAAGACCCCACTATACTACACATAGTGGGAGAAAATGCAGCACTGAACTTGTCTTTGCTATGCCATTAATACTGTTGGCACACATTAAGTAGTTATTATACTATACAGTACTTAGAAATCAACTCTGAGTGTTCACTGGAAGGACATATCCTGAAGCTGAGGCTTCAATACTTTGGTCATCTCAATGGGAAGAGAAGACTTCCTGGAAAAGCCCCTGATGTTAGGAAAGTGTGAAGGCAAGAGGAGAAGGGGACGACAGAGGACAAGATGGTTGGACAGAGTCATTGAAGCTACCAACATGAATTTGACCCAACTCTGGGAGGCAGTGGAAGACAGGAGGGCCTGGCGTGCTCTGGTCCATGGGGTCACAAGGAGTCGGACACAACTAAACAACAACAACAACACTAATGCACCACAGTTACTATCATTTCTATATAACTACACTAGCATAACCACAATGCTAACAAGGCGAGTATCCAACTGCTAATCCCAACTAGAGTAGGTGCAATGGCTGAGTGGATTTGCATAAATGTTGACTTACCATTCAGCACCCATCAGACTCCATGCAGTCTACTCCAGTTGGGACTTAAAACAGGACTCTTATCATAGCATTCCAGTCTTCCCTTTTTTTATACCACATTCAGTTTAACATTCTCCAGGCTTGCTACTCATGCAGCTGCCTAAAGATGTCAGTTGAAATCAGAGCTAAACAAATAAAGTGACAACCGATGTACAGGACAATTCCCTCCTTGAGACCTGGACTCAGCTTTCACAAGTACAATCCTTTTTTTGCTGTTCTTTTTAAAGGAATGTCAGAAACCAGTTGCAGATCCCATGCTGTACAGCAATTCTGTGCCTTAAGGAGTGGCAGGAAAACCACTGGAAGGAGCTCTCCGGAACTCAACTGTTTAACAGGTAAGGTCACATCAGTAAAAATGTCTGCTTACAACAGACCTATTAAAAATTAAAATCATATTTATTATATTTCTATTCCACGTTTCCGCTAAAAACAGCACTCCAAGTGGCTAACAAAGAACAAACGAATCAATTTAAACATAACTAAAATAATCACTAAAGCAAATTTAACAGTTAATCAATAAACATCAAAACAGATTAGAATGAATTTATTTATTCTTAAACTTGTATATCACCCCATTACTGCAGTGCACTATTCTGTGTGTTTTACCAGGTGGTAAAAACACAACAACCCTTTGACTATCAGTGGATTATTTCTGAGTAGATACCCAAAGAGTTGCACTATCAAATAAGCTTCAAAGTTTGCTGATAAAACCATCAGAGCCCTATGCAGGCTTCTCTACGAGTCTCAAAGGAAAAGCAGAGCATAGGTAGGAAACTCAGTGTTTTCATATGATCATTAAGAAGCTTATCTTATCCGGGGGGGGGGGGGGGACACTTACCAAAATTACTTTTTGCTTCTTCCTTGGGTTACTGGTGTCTTTATTTCTGTATAAGGTGAAGCTCATATTTTCAGCACGCTTCAGTTTACCATTTGTAAACTGAACTGTGAGAGGGAAGAAGATGAAGAAAAAGACCATAAGCAATAAATTGGGAAGCGGGTCAAAGAGTTTCCGACGACGAGTCTCCCACGCTGAATGAAAGCCATTAAAAAGCAACAGCCTGGAACCGGCACCGATCCGGAGCTGGATTAAAGCCCGACCAAGAAACGTTTCCAGCAACACCAAAGAACATCCCGTCTTTCGGTTTTACGCAGAGCCCGACCCTCCACGGGATGTACTAAACGGATGATCACTGAAAGGGATGATCGGGATGATTGCCTGCACTTCACCTCCAAGCCCCTAGATGTCACTATCTTTTTTCACTTAAGCTCAATTTAAACAAATAATAACCAACATAAAGCTTGTAAATATGTATGACTAATCTAAAAACGGGTTATTAGTGCATATATGTATACCTGGCACTGGTCTCTGTGCGTTTCCTGTGGGATGATGGCTGTATCTTTCTGATTTACGTGGGATGATGGGGTTATTAGTGCATATATGTATACCTGGCACTGGCCTCTATGCGTTTCCAGTGGGATGATGGCTGTATCTTTCTGATTTACGTGGGATGATGGGGTTATTAGTGCATATATGTATACCTGGCACTGGCCTCTATGCGTTTCCTGTGGGATGATGGCTGTATCTTTCTGATTTACGTGGGATGATGGGGTTATTAGTGCATATATGTATACCTGGCACTGGCCTCTATGCGTTTCCTGTGGGATGATGGCTGTATCTTTCTGATTTACGTGGGATGATGGGGTTATTAGTGCATATATGTATACCTGGCACTGGCCTCTATGCGTTTCCAGTGGGATGATGGCTGTATCTTTCTGATTTACGTGGGATGATGGGGTTATTAGTGCATATATGTATACCTGGCACTGGCCTCTATGCGTTTCCTGTGGGATGATGGCTGTATCTTTCTGATTTACGTGGGATGATGGGGTTATTAGTGCATATATGTATACCTGGCACTGGCCTCTATGCGTTTCCTGTGGGATGATGGCTGTATCTTTCTGATTTACGTGGGATGATGGGGTTATTAGTGCATATATGTATACCTGGCACTGGTCTCTATGCGTTTCCTGTGGGATGATGGCTGTATCTTTCTGATTTACGTGGGATGATGGGGTTATTAGTGCATATATGTATACCTGGCACTGGCCTCTACGCGTTTCCAGTGGGATGATGGCTGTATCTTTCTGATTTACGTGGGATGATGGGGTTATTAGTGCATATATGTATACCTGGCACTGGCCTCTACGCGTTTCCAGTGGGATGATGGCTGTATCTTTCTGATTTACGTGGGATGATGGGGTTATTAGTGCATATATGTATACCTGGCACTGGCCTCTACGCGTTTCCTGTGGGATGATGGCTGTATCTTTCTGATTTACGTGGGATGATGGGGTTATTAGTGCATATATGTATACCTGGGACTGGCCTCTATGCGTTTCCTGTGGGATGATGGCTGTATCTTTCTGATTTACGTGGGATGATGGGGTTATTAGTGCATATATGTATACCTGGCACTGGCCTCTATGCGTTTCCAGTGGGATGATGGCTGTATCTTTCTGATTTACGTGGGATGATGGGGTTATTAGTGCATATATGTATACCTGGCACTGGCCTCTATGCGTTTCCAGTGGGATGATGGCTGTATCTTTCTGATTTACGTGGGATGATGGGGTTATTAGTGCATATATGTATACCTGGCACTGGCCTCTATGCGTTTCCAGTGGGATGATGGCTGTATCTTTCTGATTTACGTGGGATGATGGGGTTATTAGTGCATATATGTATACCTGGCACTGGCCTCTACGCGTTTCCAGTGGGATGATGGCTGTATCTTTCTGATTTACGTGGGATGATGGGGTTATTAGTGCATATATGTATACCTGGCACTGGCCTCTACGCGTTTCCAGTGGGATGATGGCTGTATCTTTCTGATTTACGTGGGATGATGGGGTTATTAGTGCATATATGTATACCTGGCACTGGCCTCTACGCGTTTCCTGTGGGATGATGGCTGTATCTTTCTGATTTACGTGGGATGATGGGGTTATTAGTGCATATATGTATACCTGGCACTGGCCTCTACGCGTTTCCTGTGGGATGATGGCTGTATCTTTCTGATTTACGTGGGATGATGGGGTTATTAGTGCATATATGTATACCTGGGACTGGCCTCTATGCGTTTCCTGTGGGATGATGGCTGTATCTTTCTGATTTACGTGGGATGATGGGGTTATTAGTGCATATATGTATACCTGGGACTGGTCTCTATGCGTTTCCTGTGGGATGATGGCTGTATCTTTCTGATTTACGTGGGATGATGGGGTTATTAGTGCATATATGTATACCTGGCACTGGCCTCTATGCGTTTCCAGTGGGATGATGGCTGTATCTTTCTGATTTACGTGGGATGATGGGGTTATTAGTGCATATATGTATACCTGGCACTGGCCTCTATGCGTTTCCTGTGGGATGATGGCTGTATCTTTCTGATTTACGTGGGATGATGGGGTTATTAGTGCATATATGTATACCTGGCACTGGCCTCTATGCGTTTCCTGTGGGATGATGGCTGTATCTTTCTGATTTACGTGGGATGATGGGGTTATTAGTGCATATATGTATACCTGGCACTGGCCTCTATGCGTTTCCAGTGGGATGATGGCTGTATCTTTCTGATTTACGTGGGATGATGGGGTTATTAGTGCATATATGTATACCTGGCACTGGCCTCTATGCGTTTCCTGTGGGATGATGGCTGTATCTTTCTGATTTACGTGGGATGATGGGGTTATTAGTGCATATATGTATACCTGGCACTGGCCTCTATGCGTTTCCTGTGGGATGATGGCTGTATCTTTCTGATTTACGTGGGATGATGGGGTTATTAGTGCATATATGTATACCTGGCACTGGCCTCTATGCGTTTCCAGTGGGATGATGGCTGTATCTTTCTGATTTACGTGGGATGATGGGGTTATTAGTGCATATATGTATACCTGGCACTGGCCTCTATGCGTTTCCTGTGGGATGATGGCTGTATCTTTCTGATTTACGTGGGATGATGGGGTTATTAGTGCATATATGTATACCTGGCACTGGCCTCTATGCGTTTCCTGTGGGATGATGGCTGTATCTTTCTGATTTACGTGGGATGATGGGGTTATTAGTGCATATATGTATACCTGGCACTGGCCTCTATGCGTTTCCAGTGGGATGATGGCTGTATCTTTCTGATTTACGTGGGATGATGGGGTTATTAGTGCATATATGTATACCTGGCACTGGCCTCTACGCGTTTCCTGTGGGATGATGGCTGTATCTTTCTGATTTACGTGGGATGATGGGGTTATTAGTGCATATATGTATACCTGGCACTGGCCTCTATGCGTTTCCTGTGGGATGATGGCTGTATCTTTCTGATTTACGTGGGATGATGGGGTTATTAGTGCATATATGTATACCTGGCACTGGTCTCTATGCGTTTCCTGTGGGATGATGGCTGTATCTTTCTGATTTACGTGGGATGATGGGGTTATTAGTGCATATATGTATACCTGGCACTGGTCTCTACGCGTTTCCTGTGGGATGATGGCTGTATCTTTCTGATTTACGTGGGATGATGGGGTTATTAGTGCATATATGTATACCTGGCACTGGTCTCTATGCGTTTCCAGTGGGATGATGGCTTTATTTTTTTAGTGGTCCCTCAACATGGAATATTAATTCGTTCCAGAACAGCAAATATATGTTGAACCCATAAATATATGGAAAACTGGTAATCTGTTATGGACCCATCAAACATGTAATCCCAGTATAAAAGAAAATAAATAAATGAAGGAATGTAAGCACACAAATAGGTCATAGAAACAGCTACTTGCCAAAAAAGTAGCAATTGTGTTCAAAGCAATTCTTTTTTTTTTTTTTAGTATGGAGCTCATGACTTGCCTGTTACCATTCACAGCACAGCTGCTATGTTTATTTTATATAAGGAGTATTATTTGTTTGCAGCTTATCAGGTGCTTTCACCTGCCTTAGTTCTGGCTGTTCTGTGGCCGGCTCCAATGGCCAGGTGCTAGACATAGCAGGAAAGGATAAGACTACAGCTGAAGTCTGTATCTGATATCTCCCCATAGTGTACTCAGGTTACAGCGTAGCCAGCAGTGTACAGCAGCAGCACAGTTTAGCTTTAAAGGGTACCAGACACCTAGGACAGGCTTCCCCAATAACCCCAGTGGATTAAACTAGAGGTTATAAGATATAATTTATTATATTGATTATTTATATTGTTACTTTGTTGTATTTTTTGTGATTGCTTATTGATCACTATGCAATAAGGATTGTGTAATTTGCATATCAGCCCAGCATTTGTCTGCATCCATTATCGGGTTTTTTATTTTTGTCTGTTTATTGTCTGTTTATTTAATATTTAATAAAATGTATCATTTTTAATAAAGGCTGTAGTTTATGTCTTTTTTTTAGTGCATATGATCTAGTTTGACATATTGGCCCATATATTTGACCGTATTGGTCAGTTGTTTATAGGTAGTATATTGTAATTAGTATATTGTAATGCAGTATTGCTATCAAGCGGTCGCATAGTCTAATCTAGTCCCATAATGGGGCTAAAAACAAAACAGAATTAAAACACAATATTTAAAAAATGAAATAACCCTAAACCCAAACCGTAGGCCCAAAACCTAACCCTAACAATAAACCCTATGTTTAACCCCTAATCTTAACTCCAACTACAACCCATAACCATAATTCAACCTTCCACATGAGTTGACCTCATGCCCGTCAAACTTTCACAGTTAACCTAACGGCCATCGATTAAACAGCTGGAACTGCTGTGTTGATAATCCAGGTATCAGTACAGCGCACCCTTACTTTAGGCACATACTGTGATAGAACCTGTAACCCTGCATCACCTGTCTGTGAAGGCAAGCTGAGACCTATTGTACCACAACCAGTTTTGTCTGTAATAGCTGATTTACTCTCAAGGGTGACAGGTTAGTTTATTGGGGATCTGGCCGTCTATGGCCAGTAGGTCAATTCTCCTTAGGTCAACTGTGGAAAGTCGACAAGCAGAACATCGGCTCTTGTGCAAGATTGACTATATAAAATGATCGACTTGCAGAAGATCGTCTGTTCTGCAAGGTCAACCTCCACAAGGGTAATATTCTGACTGTCGAGTGTCCTATCATCGATATTATGAAATTAACCTTTAAAGGTTTGTGGTTAGGGTTACCCTAACCATATACTGGGATGACTCGCTGCAGGACCAACTCCCATTTGACTCCTCCTATATTTACCAATGCACATTCTGGCACACTCAATGCGCACGTGATGTGCAAAGAAAATTGATGGATCTTATGGTCAAATAGAAGGAACATAAGATTCAACGAACGTCGAGCGGGAGTGCGCATTTAAACAACATCTTACATAAAAATATACTGTGACCACACGATGCATGATGTCATCCTAGTGTATGGCCAGCATTAGAGTTCAAACTAACAGATCTAGTTTATTGTTTTATCTATTATGGACAGTTTGTGATGCTGGAAGTTGTGGTTCTGCTGGAATTATTCAGTATAGCCAGTCTTTGAGAAAAATTATTTATTGAAACCATGCAGAAGAAGTTCATACAGTGTTTTTGCAACTATTTCACTGTATCCATTAGGATACCACACTAAAAGGTGTCAGACAGTACCCTAACAGATGCTGTAAGAAAGCCACAGCAATCCCATGGGGGACAATAGAGCAGTGTGAATCCAGCCTACTCCGGTGATATCTCAAGTTGGACAGAAGGTCAGCAGGTTGGCTTGTCTGATGAAGAGTTGGTTAGATTTATGCCGCGCTGTTTTAGTTGGACAAACAGGTTTGATGGATGAAAGTTTGGAGGGTTGTGGTTAAGTGAGGCTAAGTCCACACTAGGTCCGTGCAGCCTCCGTTCGTGCTGCACGGACCTAGCACGGAATGTAGACAGAACACCGACGGAGCATTCTTCCGCCGATGTTCCGTTCAAGCCTATGGTTAGGCTTGTACGGAACATCGACGGAAGAATTGCTGCATTCTCCGTCTATGTTCCGGCTAGGTCCGTGCAGCCCGAACGGAGGCTGCACGGACCTAGTGTGGACTTGGCCTTAGTCTGATGTATGGCCAACATTAGACATTGTATGCAACCATTTTTGAATCCCTTGTTAGGCTCTGTCCCCTTGCAGACACCCCCCCCCACCCCCCTCATTCTGAAGGAAAAAAAAATATTGCATGACACATTTTTTATTCCATTTAAAAATAACAAAATTTTATGGACTTACAGAACCCCCAAAGAAGTCTACAGAGGTCACGTTTGTTCAGTCTGTATACACATGCAGACGGAAGAAATATGCCCATTCAGTCCGCTGAGCTGTTCTGGATGGAAAAGCTCTGCAGACTTTGTAAACACCAGTGTGGACCCAGCCTAAGCATTATTAAAGTATATCAAGTTCTTTGTGGGGGATTCTCTCTTCTTATCTTTGTCTACCTCTTGATAATTTCTGTTAATTATTCTGACCTGTTTATGACCTCCATGTATCTTTACCAATATACAACAATCTGGTCACATGTCCTTTCTGTGAGATGCAAAGAAGATACATTTAATTGAAAGCATAAAACCCTGTGTGATGCAGAGGTAAGTCAGATCTGTTGGACCTCTGAGATCTTTGAAGGTGCTCATAACTCCAGCTACTTGAGTATTTGTTACTGCTGAAAACTGGTCTTTGGAATTTTTCATCATGGCCAATAGACCATTTTTACAACATCTTCAAGAAGAACTCACATATGAATACATTTCTGATCTTATTGAAAAAGTATTCAAAAATGATATATCTGGTGAATGTGTCATGCACCAACCACCAGTGGCTCCAAAAGGAGGAGAAGTCTACATTTTTGTGGCTCTGGAAAGCCTACACAAGAATGACTATTCAAGGGACCAGTACAGATGGATCTCACGTGGAAACAACAAGCAGCGAAAATGGTTTATTGAAATGCAACTATACAAAGCGTAAGTACACTTAGTGTAATCTTTTTATGTTAGTTACAATAGTATCCTTTTGTTAATTATATATATATATAATTATAATTATATATATATAATCCCAGTGGTGTGTGTGTGTGTGTGTGTGTGTGTGTGTGTGTGTGGCTGTGGCCAAAACTACCTCTGACAGCCAGCAGGTGGCAGCATCAGAAAGGGCATGTTAAAAAAGGGCTCTTGCCTCGGGAAGTAACTCACTTCCCCTGAGGAGGCCTGGGCTAGGCCGAAGCGCATGACAAGAACCTTTTTAACATCTTAAGTAGCTTGATTTGACTAGAATGCACGAGTATCCTGCACGGGTTAACTTGTGTATATACACACACACACACACACACACACACACACACACACACATATACGGTCTCCATGGTGGTTTTGAACGCTCCTTCCATTGTGGCTGCTTTTGCATTAGTGCTGGAAAGGTACAGGTTTTTGTAGGACCCTTCCAAATGGGGACACCTTGGCGCTCGGTGAAAGGGTTCGACTTAAATGTAGGTGCCATGAGCCCCATTCATTCACTTTTGCCAGTTGGTGAGCTGGTGTTACATACTGCTGCAATACATGCTTATATCTTGGTACATTTAGCAGTGTGTCGCTATAAGCATATATTGCAGCAATATGTAAAACCAGCTTACTGACTGGCAAAAGTTCAATATAGGCGTCATGAGCTCCTCTTTTTAAGGCAAACCCTTTCACTGAGCTCTATGTTGTCCCTGTTAGGAAGGGTCCTACAAACACCTGTCCCTTTTGCAAACTAATGCAAGAACTGCAATAGCAGCTTGGTTAGTTTAATCCATTAGACTCTGCCTGTTCTCCAATGTATGCTGTGACGCCCAGAAACCGTGTGTTCTACAAAACAAAAGCACATGTAGCCCAAATCCCATCGGCTCCATCATGGGCCTTTTTTTGCGGTGTACCAGCACATATTGTGCAACAACAAGCAAAATTCCGTGTGAACACTGCCTCAGTGTACATTATTATTATTATTATTATTATTATTATTATTATTATTATTATTATTATTATTATTATTATTATTATTATTATTATTATTATTATTATTATTATTATTATTATTATTATTATTATTATTATGTTTATTTTGTTTATTACATTTTTTTTATGTTGATAATCATTAAAGACGTTTTGCTCAGTTTTAAACTGTATTTTACGCATTTGTTTTCTAGGTATTTTGCAATAAAGGATCCTAATGGCAGAGGAAAAAAATGTATTTTGTCGTTCAAGAAAAATGTATGGAAATATATCACGGGACCAAAGAAAAACATTGTAATAATTCATTATCTTGGCGATCATTCACTTTATCACCCTACTCAACATGGTAATGCGAAATCTTTCCGACCATTTATACCATCAACACCATCATTATTTGTGGAAGGAAGGTTAGAGTGTATTAAACATAATGCTCCTAAAAAAATATATTCTGAGATGCACAGTAAAGCGTCTGCAGAAGGAGATAATGCGAGAATTGCAGTAAACCGTCCCAGAGATTTGAAACAGATTCAAAATCTAAAATACTCTGAAGACCTTAAGAAGAGGAATAAAGATGATTTGTTTGCAACACTACAGCTTGCTTACCAAATAGAATTTATTCGAATTATTAATTTTTTTCCAGATCTTGTTGTATTAGCATGGAAAAAGGAAATAACAGATCTAGCAAAAGACCTTTTAACCATGGCACAAAATGATCCAACAACTAATCAGATGATTTCCTATGATACAACATTCAACCTTGGTGACTTCTATGTTTCTAGTTTTGTACTAAGAAATACTATTTTACAAAATGATCCAATTTTTCCTGTTGCGTTTATGATTCATGAACGGAAATTTCAAAAACACCATGAAAAATTTATAAGTGAACTTTCACCTAGTCTAGACCTGAGCAGCATTAAACATATTCCTGTGGTAACTGATCGTGAAAAAGGAATAATTAGTGCATTCAATAAAGTTTTACCCAACATTCCACTAGTTTTGTGTGGAAATCACATCCTAAAAGATGTTGAATTTTGGGTAAAACGTGCTGGTGGAAAAAAAGACGACATCAAAGTTTTAAAAGATCACATTGAACAGTTACGAAATGCAGAGAGCAAAGAAGAGTGGGTAATTAAATATGAGCAATTTAGAATACTGTGGTCTGAGTCTTTTAGCAATTATTTTGAAAAATACCTACATGAGCCAATGTTTCAATTTTCAAGCAGGTTTTATACCAAACAGTTTCATGCATTTAAGAACAAAACATCAACCAATAATGTCAGTGAAAGTATGAATCGCATTTTAAAGGATGCAACTGATTGGAAGGAACTACCGTTGGACAGCATTCTACTTTGTTTTGAACATCTACAGACATTTTATTTGTATGAGTTCGAAAGGGCTCAATATGGCCTTGGAAAATTTAGACTAAAAGCTACATTTCAAGATCTTTTGAAAAGGCCAACAGAACATACACAGTTTCCAGACTACTTACCCATAGAAAAAATTGTTTTTAAGGTAAAATCACAGAATCCGGATACAACACCAACTATAAATAAACAATCATGTCAAAGAATGACACAGACTTCCATAGCCAATTTATGTATAGAAAGAAATTTAGTTTCTCTGAATACACAGTTTCAGGTGTTTATAGTTAAAAATCCTTTTAAAAAAGAAGTGCATTCTGTCTTTTTATCCCCAAAGCCAAGTTGCTCATGTAAAAGCTCTGGTCTCTGCTTTCATATAATCGCTGTGCAAAAAGCTACTGGAATTTTTATACAAGACACTTTTTCATACTGCCTATCAACATTAAGAAAACAAGCAAGAAAAAAGCGCTGTGAGGGAAAATCAGGTCGCAAAAAACCACGCAAAGAAGATTATGCATATATAACAGAACCAGCGCCTGATTCAATGCTTGCACGTAGTACACAATTTGCCACAAAAGAAGAAACATCCATTATAGAGTTGTCATCAGAAAGTAATTCTGTTGATTTAATTGTTGAGGATTTCCCATGTCCAAAAAACACAAGTACCCCAAAGAAGATAAACATTCAGAAAGAGAATTATCCCTGGCACAATATTGAAGGCGACTTTGACATCCGCACACCATGTCTAAAACCCCAGGCTTGGCTGGAAGGAGACATTTTAGACTCTGCATTAATAAACATTATAAAGTCATCTGCTCTTTCCAGCTGTTGTTTTGCTGTGCCAACCCATTATTTCCATGCTGTGGCCAATGGAGGGTACTTGCCTTTTTTAAAACTGGCAGATCATATGTCCCTTTTAAACTTTGATGCCTTACTTTTTCCTATAAATACAGACCTATCTTTGTATGGTGGAGGGGTACATTGGCTTTTAGCTGTTGCTGATCTTCGCCAGAAGAAAGTAATAATACTGGATTCATTGTCAAACAATGCATATGACAAGTATTGCCAAATAATACAAAAAATACTTTATGGCATTTATGCTTTATGTTCAAATGTACAGTATCTAGAGACTGAATGGACCTGGATAGTAAGTGCAGACTGCCCAAAACAAAACAATGCCTATGACTGTGGATTACACGTTTTAATCCACACATATAGCATATGTAATGGACTTCAATATATAAAAAATTTTGACAGTTTAAAAGTGCGAAAGTGGCTAGATGAAGTGGTGAAACTACTGGATTACCAGCACATGGAAAAAAAAGGAGAAAAAATACACCAAAGAATATCACAAAAAATGTTAACTTATAATCCACCCATGATACAACTAATGGAAAGAAATACAGAAGAGGACATAAGAAATTTTGCATCCCACTATGGCAGTGCAGAAGGTTGGACAATGTGCTCATCAAGCCATTGTTTTCTAGACTTAGAACACGAAGAGAAACAAATTTTTTGTGTCATATGTCGAAAGTGGTATCACCAAAAATGTGAAGCATCAAAAGGAAGAATACCAACATATTATATATGCTTACAATGCAAAAGAGATAAAATACCTTCTTAAAAATTGGTTTACATAAAATGTTTATACAGGAAAAGCTTACCTCCCACCACTTGATAGAGATTGTACTACATCTCACTAATTACTTGCTTTGTTATTTTATTCTTAAACAGTATTAAAAAAAAAGTTTGTACCAATTTTTTGCTTGTGGATTACTCAGTTGCATTTGGGGGTGTATACAGTATATCGGAGCATATTTGTGTGGTTACATGTGTGTATGTATACATCTATGTAGATGACAGATGATCATGAGCAGTGGGGACACTTTAACCCCTTCCTGATACATTTGTTTTTTTCTGAGTGTTCGTTTTTTCATCCTCGCCTTTCAAGAACATAATATTTATTTATTTTTTTGGTCTACGACCAAAAGGGCTTAAGGGTTTGTTTTTTGTGCTTGTACTTTGTGTTCACATTGTTTATTTTAGCCTGTAATGTACTAAGAAATCAGTAAAAAATTACTATGTGGGGTAAAATGTGGAAAAAAAATGCAATTATGCAATTTTTGAGAGTGGTTACTTTTTTTGGAGTTCATAGTTCGTATAAATGACAAGTTGTCTTTTATTGTGCAGGTTGATACTATTCAAGTGAAACCAAATATGTGTAGTTTTTGGTACACTATGGTTTTAATACCTAAAAAAAAAACCTTATTTTTATTTTTTTATGCTCAAAATTAACAGAATTTTACAGACATTTATGGAATCCTCATAGAAGTCTATGGGTGTCCCTTCTGTTGTGTGTGCATAAGGATGAAAATAAAAAAAATAGGTCCATAAAGTGCCACTCAGCTGTTTCAGACGGAACAGCTAAGCAGAACTTGGAAACTCCAGTGTGGACCCAGCCTTAAACATGTTATACTATATTAAAGACCTCCATACACTACGGCGATATCTTGGACCACCAATGAGACTACCCCCCCCCACTTTTTACAAATATGAAGCCTATAGTAGACCACATTACACACACTAGCCAACAATGTTTATGGCCTGGACTACTTTACCCACTATAAATGCATTTCAGTCACACAAATGACTATTTCATTTTCTCAAGAAATATATACTATTCTAAATAGTCCAATGTGTTAGCAGAAGAAATTGAAGTTCCATATAGTGTTGAAATTATTTACCCCATCATCCCACGTAAATCAGAAAGATACAGCCATCATCCCACTGGAAACGCATAGAGGCCAGTGCCAGGTATACATATATGCACTAATAACCCCATCATCCCACGTAAATCAGAAAGATACAGCCATCATCCCACTGGAAACGCATAGAGGCCAGTGCCAGGTATACATATATGCACTAATAACCCCATCATCCCACGTAAATCAGAAAGATACAGCCATCATCCCACTGGAAACGCATAGAGGCCAGTGCCAGGTATACATATATGCACTAATAACCCCATCATCCCACGTAAATCAGAAAGATACAGCCATCATCCCACAGGAAACGCATAGAGGCCAGTGCCAGGTATACATATATGCACTAATAACCCCATCATCCCACGTAAATCAGAAAGATACAGCCATCATCCCACAGGAAACGCATAGAGGCCAGTGCCAGGTATACATATATGCACTAATAACCCCATCATCCCACGTAAATCAGAAAGATACAGCCATCATCCCACAGGAAACGCATAGAGGCCAGTGCCAGGTATACATATATGCACTAATAACCCCATCATCCCACGTAAATCAGAAAGATACAGCCATCATCCCACTGGAAACGCATAGAGGCCAGTGCCAGGTATACATATATGCACTAATAACCCCATCATCCCACGTAAATCAGAAAGATACAGCCATCATCCCACTGGAAACGCATAGAGGCCAGTGCCAGGTATACATATATGCACTAATAACCCCATCATCCCACGTAAATCAGAAAGATACAGCCATCATCCCACAGGAAACGCATAGAGGCCAGTGCCAGGTATACATATATGCACTAATAACCCCATCATCCCACGTAAATCAGAAAGATACAGCCATCATCCCACAGGAAACGCATAGAGGCCAGTGCCAGGTATACATATATGCACTAATAACCCCATCATCCCACGTAAATCAGAAAGATACAGCCATCATCCCACTGGAAACGCATAGAGGCCAGTGCCAGGTATACATATATGCACTAATAACCCCATCATCCCACGTAAATCAGAAAGATACAGCCATCATCCCACTGGAAACGCATAGAGGCCAGTGCCAGGTATACATATATGCACTAATAACCCCATCATCCCACGTAAATCAGAAAGATACAGCCATCATCCCACAGGAAACGCATAGAGACCAGTGCCAGGTATACATATATGCACTAATAACCCCATCATCCCACGTAAATCAGAAAGATACAGCCATCATCCCACAGGAAACGCATAGAGGCCAGTCCCAGGTATACATATATGCACTAATAACCCCATCATCCCACGTAAATCAGAAAGATACAGCCATCATCCCACTGGAAACGCATAGAGGCCAGTGCCAGGTATACATATATGCACTAATAACCCCATCATCCCACGTAAATCAAAAAGATACAGCCATCATCCCACTGGAAACGCATAGAGGCCAGTCCCAGGTATACATATATGCACTAATAACCCCATCATCCCACGTAAATCAGAAAGATACAGCCATCATCCCACTGGAAACGCATAGAGGCCAGTGCCAGGTATACATATATGCACTAATAACCCCATCATCCCACGTAAATCAGAAAGATACAGCCATCATCCCACTGGAAACGCATAGAGGCCAGTGCCAGGTATACATATATGCACTAATAACCCCATCATCCCACGTAAATCAGAAAGATACAGCCATCATCCCACAGGAAACGCATAGAGGCCAGTGCCAGGTATACATATATGCACTAATAACCCCATCATCCCACGTAAATCAGAAAGATACAGCCATCAGCCCACTGGAAACGCATAGAGGCCAGTGCCAGGTATACATATATGCACTAATAACCCCATCATCCCACGTAAATCAGAAAGATACAGCCATCATCCCACTGGAAACGCATAGAGGCCAGTGCCAGGTATACATATATGCACTAATAACCCCATCATCCCACGTAAATCAGAAAGATACAGCCATCATCCCACTGGAAACGCATAGAGGCCAGTGCCAGGTATACATATATGCACTAATAACCCCATCATCCCACGTAAATCAGAAAGATACAGCCATCATCCCACTGGAAACGCATAGAGGCCAGTGCCAGGTATACATATATGCACTAATAACCCCATCATCCCACGTAAATCAGAAAGATACAGCCATCATCCCACTGGAAACGCATAGAGGCCAGTGCCAGGTATACATATATGCACTAATAACCCCATCATCCCACGTAAATCAGAAAGATACAGCCATCATCCCACAGGAAACGCATAGAGGCCAGTCCCAGGTATACATATATGCACTAATAACCCCATCATCCCACGTAAATCAGAAAGATACAGCCATCATCCCACTGGAAACGCATAGAGGCCAGTGCCAGGTATACATATATGCACTAATAACCCCATCATCCCACGTAAATCAGAAAGATACAGCCATCATCCCACAGGAAACGCATAGAGGCCAGTGCCAGGTATACATATATGCACTAATAACCCCATCATCCCACGTAAATCAGAAAGATACAGCCATCATCCCACAGGAAACGCATAGAGGCCAGTGCCAGGTATACATATATGCACTAATAACCCCATCATCCCACGTAAATCAGAAAGATACAGCCATCATCCCACTGGAAACGCATAGAGGCCAGTGCCAGGTATACATATATGCACTAATAACCCCATCATCCCACGTAAATCAGAAAGATACAGCCATCATCCCACTGGAAACGCATAGAGGCCAGTGCCAGGTATACATATATGCACTAATAACCCCATCATCCCACGTAAATCAGAAAGATACAGCCATCATCCCACTGGAAACGCATAGAGGCCAGTGCCAGGTATACATATATGCACTAATAACCCCATCATCCCACGTAAATCAGAAAGATACAGCCA
Source organism: Pogona vitticeps (assembly GCF_051106095.1). Lineage (NCBI taxonomy): Eukaryota > Metazoa > Chordata > Lepidosauria > Squamata > Agamidae > Pogona > Pogona vitticeps. The sequence goes on from NC_135784.1 coordinate 198,949,617, forward strand.
TCATCCCACAGGAAACGCATAGAGACCAGTGCCAGGTATACATATATGCACTAATAACCCCATCATCCCACGTAAATCAGAAAGATACAGCCATCATCCCACAGGAAACGCATAGAGACCAGTGCCAGGTATACATATATGCACTAATAACCCCATCATCCCACGTAAATCAGAAAGATACAGCCATCATCCCACAGGAAACGCATAGAGACCAGTGCCAGGTATACATATATGCACTAATAACCCCATCATCCCACGTAAATCAGAAAGATACAGCCATCATCCCACAGGAAACGCATAGAGACCAGTGCCAGGTATACATATATGCACTAATAACCCCATCATCCCACATAAATCAGAAAGATAAGATAGTGACATCTAGGGGCTTGGAGGTGAACTGCAGGCAATCATCCCGATCATCCCTTTCAGTGATCATCCGTTTAGTACATCCCACCCTCCACCGCCGTCTCAAATAATATTTTAATGCGTGTACGGTTTAGTCGCCTATAAGCAGGAGCATCGGCTGTCATCCGCTTGCGAGCAAAAGATCCTTTCCCCCCCTATGACCAGCGCCTGGAGAGATCCACAAAAGCTCCCCTTCCACCCTCGATCTGTTTTGCTAACGCTAGCCACGTGCTGGATCTCTCTCGCGGCCAAGGAGCAAAACATATCCCACGCGGGAGAAAGGCTGGAAGCAGGAAAGCGACCCAAAAAACGATGGGTGGATACAGTTCTGCCCACCCGTCCCCGGATCTTACCGAGAGGAGCGCTCTGCCCCTCCTGGGGATCCCCCCGGTAGCACCACCGGGCGCCTTCTTCTTCCATGGTTGAACCACCGAATGCCGGAGACGAGCAACTAACTGGCCGCGCCGCTGCGGCTTGTGGCCCAGGAAGAGGCGGCCCCCTTGAGCCGAAAGCAAGGCCCTTCCGTCTCTGCCCCTGCCTGGAGTCTCTCCCGCCCTCTGCTGCCGGGGAAGAGGCAATGGCGGGAGCGAACAACGCCGGCGAAAGCCTGCCCGCTAACGCAGAACGTCGCCTCTCGACGAAGAGAGCGGTGTGGTTCTTCCGGTCTTTCTACGTTCACTTTGACCAGCACCTCGGCGGGGAGAGGAGAATTCCTCTCTCTTTTTTAAAAAAAAAAAAATAGCACAATATTACTCCCAGAAATCTTCTCCTCAACTGCCCTGCTCAGCTCTTGTAATCTGAATCCTGTGGCTTCCTTTAGCACAGCGGTCCCCAACCTTGGGCCTCCAGATGTTCTTGGACTACAACAACCAGAAGTTTTCACCACCACCTCTGCTGGCCAAGATTTCTAGGAGTTGAAGTCCAAGAACATCTGGAGGCCCAAGGTTGGGATCCACTGCTTTAGCATTTCCCACGCACTTACAGGCCATTTTTTACATCTATGACAAAAAAACCCCACCTTTTAAAAATAGATTCTGGGACTTTTTCTCCCCTCTACCCTATTTCACACTTAAATAAGCTTGAGATGGTGTGTGGGGGGGGAATTCCTAGCTCTTAGCTTCCCAACCACTTAACTCATTGAGCAATCCAGCCAGTTCCCCTGTGTGATACCAGTGGATAGAGTGGAGGACTAGGACTCAGGAGGCCTGGAGTCGAATCCCCACTCAGCCATGGAAACTGAGGGTTTGGAACTAGTAAAACTACCCTGTTTCCCCCAAAATAAGACAGGGTCTTATATTAATTTTTGCTCAGAAAAACACCTTAGGGCTTATTTTCAGGGGAAGTTCTATTTTTTTTCATGTACAACAATCTACATTTATTCAAATACTGTGTACAGTCATGTCATCTTCTGATTGCTGAACAATGGAGGGCAGGATTTCACTTAACTGGGGCTTATTTTTGGGGTACGGCTTATATTACGAGCATCCTGAAAAATCCTACTAGGGCTTATTTTCAGGTTAGGTCTTATTTTAGGGGAAACAAGGTACTTCTTATCTTAAAAGTCCTATTAGGGTTGCTATACGTCAGTTCCAACTTGATGGCACAGAACAGCAACAATAAATAAATATGGTTGTAGGTTTTTGGGGCTGTCTGGCCGTGTTCCTGAGATTTTTCTTCCTAACGTTGCGCCAGTCTCTGTGGCTGGTATCTTCAGAGGATAGATGTCAGAACTCTGTGCTCTGGTGCAGTTTTGTGGGATAGTTGAGTATTTACAGCTGTGGGATCAACTTTTGTCCTTTTCAGGAGATTGGGTGATTATGGTGATCAGGGTTGTTGTTTTTTTGTTATGGGTGCATTGTTGTGATAAGGGGACAGAGATGATCTGTCACTGTGATTGATGGGTGTCATTAGCTAGTCTTTTGTGTGCAGTGATCCCCGGTCCTTGTGGCTGGGTAGAGTTTGTTGACCTTTTTGCAGACTATATTTTTCAGTGCTGGGAGCCAGGATTTTTAAGTTTTAGACTTTCTTCTTTTTTGCTGAAGCTGTGCTGATGTTGTGGATTTCAATGGCTTCCCTGTGGAGTCTAAAATAATGATTGATGGTGTTGTCCAGTACTTCTGTGTTTTGAAATAGGACTTCATGTCCAGCATTTTTCAGGGAATGTTCAGCTATTCCCGACTTTTCCAGTTGTTTTAGTCTGCAGTGTCTTTCATGTTCTTTGATTCTGGTGTGGATGCTGCGTTTTGTGGTCCCAATATATACCTGGCCACAACTGCAAGGTATCTGGTATACTCCTGCAGTAGTGAAGGGGGAAAATTACCCAATCTCCTGAAAAGGACATAAAGCTGATCCCACAGCTACAAATACTCAACTATCCCATACACTACAGCAGTTCTAACCCTTGTCCTCTGAAGATGCCGGTCACAGAGACTGGTGAAATATTAGAAAAACCTCCGAACCACAGCCAAACAGCCCAAAAAACCTACAGCAACCATCGGATCCTGGCTGTGAAAGCCTTCGAGAAATAAGAACAGATTGGTGGAGGGGAAACTCTGGGCTCATTTGCATTGACTTGCATGTTGTGTAATCAGTGGGAAATAATGTAAATCTGCCTGTCTCAATCCCAGAACATTTCCCACATTATTTGTCAAAGTAGACTCTCACCCCCAGCTATCACTATTCCATCCAGGCACACCTTCTTCATACATCCACCAGTACTGAAGCAGGATTGGACCACTGACGTCGTTCTCAACCACTTTTTTCTTTCTCTCCTCCCTCTGCATTCTTTATTCTTTGTGTGCTGTGTAATAAATTTTAGATTGTAAGCCTGAGGGCAAGGCCTGTCATGAGTCACTTTTTACATTTTTTGGTAAGGTGCTCTGGGAACCTTTTTGTCTGAAGGGGAGGTGCCATAAAGGCACACCCAATAAACAAATACTTAATCGTTATTTGCATTTGTATAATACTATAACTGGCTCATCCAAATTTTGTTTGCACTTTGTATGCTGTGGGTTTTTGGTTTTGCTGTTGCCGTTTTTGAAGAAAAGACAGCCTCCGTTCAGGACAGATCAATGTATTTCTTTTGCACAATGCTAGTGACTACTATGCAAAAGCCTTTGACTGTGTGGACCACAGCAAAGTATGGCAAGTCCTAAAAGAAATGGGCGTGCCTGACCACCTTATCCATCTCCTGAGAAACCTATATGTGGGACAGGAAGCAACAGTTAGAACTGGATGTGGAGCAACTGATTGGTTCAAAATTGGGAAAGGAGTACGACAAGGCTGTATATTGTCACCCTGCTTATTTAACTTATATGCAGAATACATCATGCGGAAGGCTGGACTGGAGGAATCCCAAACTGGAATTAAGATTGCAGGAAGAAATATCAACAACCTCCGATATGCAGATGATACCACTCTGATGGCGGAAAGTGAGGAGGAACTAAAGAACCTTGTAATGAGGGTGAAAGACGAGAGTGCAAAAAACGGTCTGAAACTCAACATCAAAAAAACTAAGATCATGGCCACTGGCCCCATCACCTCCTGGGAAATAGAAGGGGAAGATATGGAGGCAGTGACAGATTTTACTTTCTTGGGCTCCATGATCACTGCAGATGGAGACAGCAGCCCCGAAATTAAAAGACGCCTGCTTCTTGGGAGGAAAGCAATGACAAACCTTGACAGCATCTTAAAAAGCAGAGACATCACCTTGCCAACAAAAGTCCGAATAGTCAAAGCTATGGTTTTTCCTGTAGTGTTGTATGGAAGTGAGAGCTGGACCATAAAGAAAGCTGACCGCCGAAGAATTGATGCCTTTGAATTGTGGTGCTGGAGGAGGCTCTTCAGAGTTCCCTGGACTCTAAAGAGAACAAACCTATCAATTCTAAAGGAAATCAACCCCGAGTGCTCATTGGAAGGACAGATCCTGAAGCTGAGGCTCCAGTACTTTGGCCATCTCATGAGAAGAGAAGACTCATTGGAAAAGACTTTGATGTTGGGAAAGTGTGAAGGCAAGAGGAGAAGGGGACGACCGAGGATGAGATGGTTGGACAGTGTCATCGAAGCAACCAACATGAATTTGACACAACTCCGGGAGGCGGTGGAAGACAGGAGGGCCTGGCGTGCTCTGGTCCATGGGGCCACGAAGAGTCGGACACGACTAAACGACTGAACAAACAAAGTGTCTACTACAGCATGTGTTGGTGGGCTACAGCATGGGGTACTTTAAAAGGGATTAGGCAGAGCAATGGATGGGAGTAATAGTGGCCCATTGTCATGAGGGATGGGGTGTCTATATGCGCCTTCCACTGCTGGAGGCAGTATCCCTCAGGATGACAGTTGCTAAGGAGGGTGCAAGCAGGAGAGAGCTGCTGTTGTGCTCATGTCCCGTCTGTGGGTTTCCCCATCTGGGCATCTGACTGGCTACAGTGCACATAATGGACTAATAGGCTTTGGGTCTTTCTGATGGTTATTTTCCCCTGACGAAATGAACCAGCAGGGGGACCATTCATGAAACAACCTGTCCCGGCTCTCCTCTCCAGCGATAGAACCACACTCTTTCACCAATTGTGTTGGTGTGTGTGCGAGCCGCTTCCCTCCTGATCCTCCACTCCCATCTAGCCGCCCCTCCCCCCTCGGTACGCTACCAATGAGGCTTCACTAGCGACCTCATTGGCCAAAGGCCGATCGGGGGGGGGTGTCTCTGGAGTAGTCGGGATCGCTGAATCTCCAGCGAGTTCGGTGGGCTCCTCGTTCGCCCGACGTCACTTCCGGCTGGCGCTTACTGAAGGGAAAGCGGGGCTGAAAGGTTTGGCGAAGGCGGGGACTTTGGGCCACGGGCGAGCACGCCCCTCAAGGAGCGGCAGGAAGGACGAACGGGCGCAGAGAACAACGAGTGGCCCCTCCCCTCCCGGAGATACCGGAGCTCGGGACGGGAGGGGGCTCTCTTCACCGCTTCGAGCCGCGTAGGTGAGGCCTCAGGGACCGCCCTGTGATTGGGCGATGACCGGCGGGGTGTCTGCGGGGGGGGAGCGCGCGAGGGAAGGGCGAGGCGGGCGGGCGAGCACGGGCGCGCTGCGTTGTGATTGGCTGCGGGGCGCGCGACAGGGGCGGTGGGAAGCGAGGCAATGTGCGTTGCGGTTGGCTAGTGGTGGGGCGCCCTGCGAGAAGGCGAGCGGCCGCTCCGCGTTGGGTCGAGTGGAGGCGCGCGCCTGCGAGGTAGCGGACGCGCGCCGTCGCTGGGCGATAGGCCAAGGAGTCGTCTGGCAGGCGGATTCTTCTGAGTGCGGCCTGGGCGTCCATAGCCTCTGTCTCTGTGTGTGCCTATAGAGGGAGGGGAGGCTCGTTGAGTGCTGGTGCGCATGCTCCATGGTGGTCCGAGGGGCGGTAGGCTTCCGTGACAAGACGTTGACGAGGCTGTCTGCGGAGGGGGAGCGCGAGGGTGCCGCCGCCACGCCCCCTTTTCTCTCCCTCTTTTGGGCTCCCGGCGTGGGCGGGGCATGGACTGGTGAGTGGCCGCCTGAGGCGGGGCATCTCCTGGCCCCACTGTGTTTGTGTGTGGAGGGCGGGGGGAACCCTGTGAAAGGTGTGTGCACGGGGACGGTTGGCAGTCGAGAGGCCAGGATAGAGGCCTTCATTGTGTGGCTCATGGCCTCCTCCTTGAAGGGGAGGGAGCTCCAAAAGGAGCTGTTAAGCTCATTCTTCCCTTCGCTCCTTTTGGGTAAAGGGGAAGGTCCTTGCGCCTTTGCTAAGGATTTTCAAAGAGCAATATTTTACTGACCTCAGGGTGCGTTTATGAGAGAACCCAGATTTGAGTGGGTGTGCCAGAAAGAGAGAGAGAGAGAGAGAGTTGCAGTCCAGCAGTATTGGAAGGGCTGCACTTTGCCAAAGGTGCTGATCCATCTTCAGTAGGGTGATAGAAAGGCAGCATAGAAACAACAGGGGTAGATAATGTGTCTGTCATGTTCATTGCATGATACCCTTTGGTTGGATCTCTTTCAATGAGTTTTCTGCAAATATTCTTGGAATGACTTAAATTAGAACCAGAAATGATAGCAAGCAGTGGCTTTATGAGAGTGCATGAGGCAGCCACATTGAAAGTTGTATATTTGTTCTCCAAATAATCATGTGGGGTTGGAAAAGAAAGAACCTTTACATACCTAAATTAGATTGTAGAGGTCTAAATGGTAAATAAAATAATCACATAATAATTGAAACACTTTTGTTAGAACCATATATGCTGCCTCTTCCTCTTGAGGGAAAGGGTGCCATTACAGTAACAAAAATAAAAACTAGGGTGGCTTATACCAATTTTGAACAATGTAAATTAGCTAGTAGCTGTGTTAGTCTGTTGCAACATGAGAGAAACCAAATGTCTTGTAGCACATTTGAGGCTAACTCATTTTATTGATTTCATATATTTATATGCTGCTAACTCAGTGCAAAACATTAAGCAGTTTACAACACTATATTTATTTATTTTATTTATTTATTTATAGAAGAGATGCTTGGACACACAAGCTTGTGAAAAAATTAAAACCTAGTTAACCTCAAAGGTGCTATTAAACTTCTGGTTTCAGTTTTGAACAAGTAAAGTTCAGCTTCATATGGAAATAATGCAACTGATCTTTCTAACTTGCAACTATTGATTTACAACATACCATAGTTGCAATTTGCAGAATTTAAGAGTCACTATTTCAGAATGTCTTTGGCAATTCTGTGGTTATTAGAAATACTTGGATGATAAAGCAAGATCCTTAAACTACAGTATACATGTCCTTGGAAGAAGTGTAACGGAGTATTCCTCCTTGAACACTAGAGGTGACTTAAAGGACTAGATTGTTCATTGTGCCACTGGGTTCTCCTGAAGCAGAAATATCTAAGTCAAATAGATGGGAAAGTCAGATCTATTATGTACAGATAACTTATTTATGTTTCTCATTTAATAAAAAGTAATTTCATACAAATCTAACTACTCAATCTCAATTAGACATTATAATTGTAAAAATAAAGGAATTGTTACTTGCATATTAAATACTTAGCAATGCTATGCACTACTGTGATACTACACAAATACAGCCAGATGTCAACATAAAATGTCAACAGAAGATACTGTCAGCTTAGTGTTAAATTCTGATATACCGCTGGAAACGTGAACTAGCTCAGTAGTTGGGCTTTACAGAAGTGATTCTTGGAGGTATTTGACCTCCATTAGAAATGGAATGAAATAGGTTCTTTTTATCTAAAGCAGCAGGCCCCTTATGAAGATCCAAGGATCTTCTTTGATCCATTCACTACGTCTTACTATATGGCCACTCGGTTTCTGCTTAATAATGGAGGAGCATGTCTTAGTTTGATGGGTAATCTTGAATTTCCATATTATTTCAAAACTCTCATTGTAAAGTAAGGTAATAATTTTCCAGCTTTGGTCCATAATACATAAATACATAAATTAGGGGAAGGATTTCTATGATATTTCACATTTTCTCTGCAACCTACATTTGAACCCATAAGCAAGTTCAAACATGTTTATGAGTAATTTGGCCTTTATCGCCGGATTACTCATAAACATGTTCAAACCCACTCATAAGCTCAAACATAGGTTGCAGGGGGGAAATGACATGTCATAGAAATCCTCCCCCTAATTACAATAAATATATACTGAGTTGGAAGGAAAACTCTGTTATATGTGAAATGAATATTGCTAATTTATTTAGTGTTTTGTTTGTTTCTGGGGTGTTGTTGAATGTCTTTTAGTGTTACGTTTAATTCCACGACAAAGCTTTAATAACAAAACAATCCATGAAAGTCAATTACTCTGCAGTTTTTCCCATCTGTTGGGCTGTCCTTTGCTTTTGACACAACCAGGCGAGGGTGTGTGTTTACAAAATCACAAAAGTGAACAAGATTCTGCTGTTTATTTATTTATATATTTTACAACCAAAATAGCAGCATAAATCTAGTGCAAGGTGTTAGAGCTAAAAAAATGACATTGACCAGAGTCCTCTTGCATTACTAGGCAGATAATATTTTGGAAACAAATCACCCCAGGTTAAGAAATCATCCTAGGCATTGTCAGTTGCACTCTGAGTCATTCAACTTATTATGCAACTGATAATGTCTACAGTTGTTTCTTAACTTATGGCAATTATGTCTTTTCTTCTATCCCAGCATAACTAGGTGAGAGGATTTTGGCCAGCATCAGGGCTGCAGTTGTGTATACACACATGGGAGCAAATCCTATTGAACTTGATATTTTGCATAGACATGAATAGGATTGTGCTGCAAATGGCTATTTTGATCATGCAAGTAGCCCAGTATGAGTTACCTTGTACACCTTTGTTGATCACAGTGTATATTGCTGCATCAGCCTTCCTGAAAATAGAGTCTTTGGTCAAGCATATCAGTGAAGCTTTTGGCAGTGTATTGGACAAAGAGCCAAAGCTGAGTAATCCTATAGGAAAATCCATAAACAAAGAAACCATTTTATCCAAAGCCTGGCCAAGCTTGAGGTGGAAAGAAGGAAGAAGTGCTGGTTTTGTCCCTGCAAATCAAATCTTTTAAATCTTATAATTTCCCTCCTATTTGGTTGCAACATAAGGGCAGTTATATATGCCACCTCCAGAGCTATCATATTTTTTCCAGATTGTGGAATGTGTGTTGGGGAAATGAAAAGGCTTTGGGATTTGAGGGACCTCCTGCTCCTCTCACATGAGACCCTTGGAACACTTCTTCATTCATAAAAAAGCCATGAAAGGGTTTTGACTGAGAAGGGGCTTGCAAGATTTGATGTCCTCTAAAGTTAAATGGCTTTCTTCCATGGATGCAGGATTGCAGCCTAAGCCAGTTTTTTTAGAATGACAATAATAAGTTCTAAATGACAAAATATAGCAGTGTCTAAATGACAAGGAATACACATATTCTTTGAAATTGCACCTTAATTACTAATTATGATTTTAAATAGAACAACTTACTCATGCTTAACTGTTGTTGTTTAGTCATTAAGTCATGTCCGACTCTTCGTGACCCCATGGACCAGAGCATGCCAGGTCCTCCTGTCTTCCACTGCCTCCTGGAGCTTGGTCAAAGGAATCTACTACTGCTACATAAACAGCATCCTTTCCAATTGATAATGTTGCCATACAGATGCATATCCATTGCATTCATTCATTCATTCATTCAATTTTTATCCCATTAGTGTCACAGCACTACTCTGGGCGGGTTACAACTTGTAAAATAGAAAACAAAAATAAAAATAATAAAACCGATAACAATAAGCCTAAAAAAACCAGATGGCACTGACTAATCTCAGAGCAGATGGAGAAAAAGAGGGGAGGGGAGAGGAAAAAAATGAGGGGGAAGGTGGTCTGTTGAGGTCAGTGTGGAAAGCCTTCTGAAAAGCAGTGTCTTTAATTGCTTCCTGAAAGTCCACGGAGAGGAGGCTAGGCGGAGCTTCTCCAGAAGCTGGCTCCATAAAGTTGGTTCCACAGCAAAGAAGGCCCTACCTCTTGTAGAGGATTTATGGGCCTCCCTCAGGGTGGCCACCCAGAGGGGCCTCGATTGAGTTATCTGTAGATCTATTTTTGATCTAGCAAATGCATGTTTGTATATTACTAAAATATAAAAACATGGTACTATTCACAAATAAGACTTGGTGAACATATGCTGTGTAAGAACCAACTTAAAATGACTGATATGAAGGAAATAAACCAAGAGGGTACCATATTCAATGTTAATTTTAAATTATTTTTCTTGATAAAGTATCTGTAGAATAGACAGAACAATAGAAGTCATTAGGAAAAGGCAAAAAAACACTCTAATTGAGACATCTGTGAAGAGTGATCCTTCTGGGCTTCTGACTGGTTTGTCAGAGGAAAGACAAACCAAGAGTTTTTAGTTGGGAGATAACACTAAAGTTTAATGCTAAAACAAACCAGGGATGGAGAGTTGTTTATCTTCTCCTGCTAATAGCAGGACCCTGTGGGGCTGATTAAGTAATGTGCCTCAGTATACTGACTTGATTAGGGTTAGCAAGAGAGGTTTTTTAAAAAATCTGATTTCTCATGTTATGCTTTTCAACCTGTTTGTAAATGACCTGAAGACAGGGATAAGCAGTGAGGTAGCCAAGTTTGCAGATGACATGAAACTTTTCTGGGTGGTGAAGACCAGAAGGGATTGTGAAGAGCTCCAGAAGGATCTCTCCAAACTGGGACAAAATAGCAAATGCTTTTCAGTATAAGAAAATGTAAAATAATGCACATCGGGGCAAAAAATATATATCAAAATGTAGGTAATCAGCTGATGGGTTCTGAGTTGTCCGTGGTGGATCAGGAAAGAGATCTTGGTGTGCTATTGGATAGCTCGATGAAAGTGTCAACCCATTGTGCCCCGGCAGTGACGAAGGCCAATTCCATGCTAGGCACCATTAAAAAGGGTTTTGAAAATAAAATAGTCAACATTATAATGCCATGGTAGAAAACGCTGGTAAGGCTGCACGTGGAGTATTGCATACAGTTCTGGTCACTCCACTTCAAAAAAGACATAGTGGAACTGAAAAAGGTGCAGAAGATAACTGCTGCGTCACCTCCCTTATGAGGAAAGGCTACAATGTTTGGGGTTTTTTGGGGAAAGAAAAGGTGCCCGAGGGAGGACATGATTAAGATGTATAAAATTATGCAGGAGATGAATAAAGTGGATAGAGGGAAGCTCTCTTCCTTTTCATGCAATACCAGAACCAGGGGACATCCACTCAAATTGAGTGTTGTGAGAGTGAGAACAAAAAAAATAATAATACCCAGTGTGTTGTTAGTCTGTGGAACTCCTTGCCACAGGATGTGGTGATGGCATCTGGCCTAGATGCCTTTAAAAGGGGCTTGGATAGATTTCTGGAGGAAATGTCCATTGCAGGTTACAAGCCATGATGGGGATGTATAATCTCCAGGCTTAAAATGAAGGTACCTCAAAATGCCAGATGCAGGGGTGTGTGTTGATATTTCTGTTATTTTATTGGTAAATATATAAGATGTGACATTTTCCTTATCCTCTTTAAACTTTGCCCAAAGATTTGGCTGTCGTTTCTTAGGTCCTGCTTTGATGTGGTTTTAGTCTATGTGAATGTGTATGTTCTTTTTTTCTCATGCTAGTTTATCTGACTTGTGTCAGTTATACACAGAGTAAGTTTTAGTTCACAAATAACTGCACAAAACAATTAAAGCAGATGTTAATAGCAGAAAAACTCAGGCCTCTCTGTCCACAGTTAGAATTAATTCTTTCTGAAAGGACCACTGTTTCCAAATATTAATGCAGCTTTGTTGAAAAAACTTAAAAATGGTTTGAAGTATGGCAGGATTAAGAGGGGCTACAGTATCTCCACATTCTAGTGTGGCCACAATAACTGCAAGATCATGCACATTTCACGTGCTTAGGTCTCAAGCCTATGTAAGCACTGCATTCGTGTTTTTACAGACTCAGATAGGAAACCACGTTGTGGTCTTCCCATATTCTACTACTCTTTGTTGACATGGTATGATTTTAAAAAGGTTTAGAAATGTTTGATCCTTGGTTGTTTTTACATTGCATTTTCTCTGTTTCTAGGATCATGGATTTTCCAGGGCACTTTGAGCAAATTTTCCAGCAGTTGAACTATCAACGACTTCATGGCCAACTCTGTGACTGCATCATTGTGGTGGGGAATAGGCACTTCAAAGCACACCGTTCAGTCTTGGCGGCATGCAGCACGCACTTCCGAGCCCTTTTCACAGTAGCAGAAGGGGATCAGACCATGAACATGATTCAGTTGGACAGTGAGGTTGTTACAGCGGAAGCTTTTGCAGCTCTCATTGACATGATGTACACTTCCACACTCATGCTCGGAGAGAGCAATGTTATGGATGTCTTACTTGCAGCTTCTCACCTCCATTTGAACTCTGTGGTTAAAGCATGCAAACACTATCTTACTACAAGGACTCTGCCAATGTCTCCTCCCAGCGATCGAGTTCAAGAGCAGAATGCACGCATGCAACGGTCCTTCATGTTACAGCAGCTTGGGTTAAGTATAGTGAGCTCTGCATTAAATTCCACCCAAAACACAGAAGAACAGACTAATTCTATGAGCACATCAATCAGAAGTAACATTGAACAAAGGAGTGCTTTTCCAATACGCCGTCTCCATAAACGCAAGCAGACTTCTGAAGAAAGGGCTAGACAGCGTGTTAGGCCTACCATAGATGATTCTATTATGTCTGACGTTACCGCAGAGGGTGCACAGACTGTCGTTCATTCACGAGATGAATTTTTTTCACCAGATTCTCTTAAAATTGTGGACAATTCTAAGCCTGATGGGGTGGTGGACAACCAAGAAGACAGTACTCTCATGTTTGATCAGTCCTTCAGTGCCCAAGAAGATGCTCAAGTGCCCAGCCAGTCTGACAGTAGTGGCGCAAATATTTCCCAGATTTCTGTGGCATCCCATGCAACTCAAGTTGAAACAAGCTTTGATCCAGAAACTGGTTCCCAGAAAGGCAGCTTTCCATGTGAGAATTCAGAGGTTGGACTAAATGAGAAAGAACATATGAGGGTCATTGTGAAATCGGAGCCTCTCAGTTCCCCAGAGCCCCAGGATGAAGTGAGCGACGTGACTTCCCAAGCTGAGGGAAGTGAGTCGGTGGAGGTCGAAGGGGGAGGAGTCACTGCTGAAAAAATAGAACTGAGTCCTGAGAGCAGCGACCGCAGCTTCTCTGACCCACAGTCAAGCACTGACAGGGTGGGGGACATTCACATCATGGAGGTACCGAATAACCTGGAGCATAAATCCACGTTTAGTATTTCAAATTTTCTGAACAAGAGCAGAGCCAGTAGTTTTGGTGCTGGCCAGAACAGCGAGGACAACATTCCAAATACAACCAGTGATTGCAGAATGGATAATGATGCTTCTTATTTAATTAGCCCAGAATCTGGGCCTGCTAATGGTCATTCCTCGGCTACTGTATCACATGTCGAAAATCCATTCAACGAGAGCGCAGACTCTCATTTTGTCAGGCCTATGCAAGATGTAATGGGTCTTCCTTGCGTACAGACGTCTGGCTACCGGGCTTCTGAACAGTTTGGGATGGATTTCCCAAGATCTGGCTTAGGGTTGCATTCTTTGTCAAGGGCAGTCATGAACTCAAGAGGCGGTGCCAACAGCTTTCCTGGATATCGGCGCATAGCTCCCAAAATGCCTGTCGTGACCTCTGTTCGGAGCTCTCAAATACCAGACAGTGCTCCTAATTCTCAGCTGCTAATGAATGGGGGCACTGCCTCTTTTGAAAATGGGCATTCGTCCCAGACTGGCCCACCCCAACTAACCAGAGCATCTGCTGATGTCCTTTCAAAATGTAAGAAAGCCTTATCTGAACATAATGTTCTTGTTGTAGAAGGTGCTCGCAAGTACGCCTGCAAAATTTGCTGCAAGACTTTTTTGACCTTAACAGACTGCAAGAAGCACATCCGTGTGCATACGGGGGAGAAGCCATATGCCTGTTTGAAATGTGGCAAGAGGTTTAGTCAGTCAAGTCATTTGTATAAACATTCCAAAACGACTTGTCTACGCTGGCAGAGCAGCAATCTACCCAGCACTTTGCTGTAACTCTTCCCTGGGCCCATGATACCAATAGTTTTTTTTAATAATGCATGGAACACATGAGGTGAACAGTTACTGTGTGATTATGCCACACACAAACAAAAAGGCTTCTTTTTAATACCTGTACCTTACCTACCTCACAGGGGTGTTGTGAGGCTTAAATAACTTTTTAAAAGTGGTTTGGAATTCCCCAGTTCTTTTATGAAGGTAGTACTAAGGCTGCAGCCCAAGAGATACTTGAGAATGAGCCCTATTGAATTCTGTGGGATTTGTTTCCTGGTAATCATGTGTGGAGTTGGGCTGTGTGTAACATACATGGATATGATCCTCAGTTATCTTTAGTTCTTTCTGAGTAGGAGGAGGGCTGAAAGGAAAAAAAAAGCTAATTATGTGGCTAATCCATAATTATCTAGCACATTTCAAGAATGAGGAGTTGAAGTATAAACTTTTTAATGATTTTTTTAAAAAAGATGTGAAAGCTTTTATTGTAATATAGGTTGCCATATGGAGTATGTGAACAACGTAACTAAGAGCTCTTTATTGTGAAAGACTGAATATCTTGAAAATGAAACCACCTTTGCACCTCAAAGTGCTTTTCAAGTGTGTTATAGATTAACATAGTTTTAGGGATTCTGAATGTATTTTGGTTGTTTTGCAGTAACATACACTGTGTAACGAAGGTGCTTACCTTGAGTCCAATGCAAGTAACTTTTAGACTGTGTGATATATGTAGGTGTGTATATATACTTTTGAATACAGCAACCGCTCCTAGATGTTTCATAGTTTTCTTTTTGTAAAATCTTGTACTGAAAAGTGAAGTGTGTTCATGTGTTATGCTTGGTAGTGTTTTTAATCAATTTGTATTTTACGTGTTAAAACTTAACCTTAAGTCTTAAATGATTTTGTCTACTGTTGTTCTTTATAGTTTGTTTGCTTTCACAGTTGAAGGCAGCCTTATTACTGTTTCCCAACATCATCTGAATTTATTGTCAGTAACATTATTTTGAGATTATTCTTTTGTGGCTTTAAATGTGTATTTTAACATTTCTAGGTACTGATGTATTAAAGTATAGACCTCAATTCTTATACACATTTAGGCTTGGTTTTATATATATAGTTTTATACAAGTCTGTGTGTCTTCCCCACTTTGGAAATGACTATTTGAATAACTTTCTGTGTGTAGCCTTAATATTTCAACTGAAGCAGTGATTTTTAAGATTTTCCCTCTTTAGTATCCCTGCCCTTAATGCTGTTTATCATTAAAAAAATAAGGCCAAGTGTTCTGAAGCAGAATATACAGTCTTGAGAATGTTTCAGTGCTTACAGTTATTAATATTGTGGTCTTGCATGGGTCTGCTGTGCACAATCAAGACTAAAAGGAACATAACAGACTATTTTGTGTGATGCTTAGCATACAGTTGGGTGTCTATTTGGCTTCCACTGCTTTTATCTGTAGCTGTACTTCTGTAGGGGAGTTACTGAGCTATTAACATTCTAAGATGGTGGTCATTTTAGTATACCTGGTTTGAAGTTAGGCAAGACATGGTGTATAGGGCTTTAGAAAAGACTGTTATAGGGCCGGATCCATGGGGTCATAGAGAATCGGACACGACTAAACAACAACAAAAAGGAGAGGAAGTAGGAAAAATTGAGTTCTAAGTTGAGAAGGAACTTTGGTAGTTGCCCCCCACCCCAAAAAGATAGGCCAAGCAGAGAGAAGGAACACATGCACACACACATACGAGGAGGTGCTGATAAATATTGAGCCTTTCCCAGAAAAAAATGAGCTAGGAAGCTGTAACTGCCACACTATTCTACATATTCCCCCAGGACACCTGTCCTGCAGCTTCTTAAGTCCCTGCAAATAAAATTCTTCCGACTGCTGGTGTAACCGCTCATTTGCAGCATTAGTTGGCTCCAGAACACACCCAGCTTGTTGTCCCTTTAGGTCAGGCTTGTCCAACCTGTGGCCTGAGGGCAGCATGCGGCCCAGATCGGCTCATAATGCGGCCCAGTGCAATTTTTTATTTTTAAAGAAATTCCAAAGTTTCAAGTTACACTACTGGCACATGTGGCCGGAATGCGGCTGGGGCACGTCACAACGGTGGGGGGGAGAGAGGGAAGGAAGGAAGGAGCAGGAGGGGAGGGGAGAGGGGGGTTGCGTGACTGCATTGCGCCATCCGTGTCAATAGGTGGACCCCCTCCTGGCCCCATAAAGCCGCCAGTCGAAGCTGGCAGCCTTTGCTGTCTGAGATCGCAGCTGCCGGTAAGCGTGTTTGGAGCGGGGTTGCAGAGGATGGCTAGGGCTGCCCCCCTATGTGGCCCAACCAAATTTATGTGCAGCCCAAACCAAATTTTCATCTTCTAATGTGGCCCAGGGAAGGTGAAAGGTTGGACACCCCTGCTTTAGGTGTTTTTTTGAGTTTGGGGAAACAGATAATAGAAGGAGCCAGGTCAGGAGAATAGAGTGGATGGGGCATCACTTGAAAGCCTAAGGAGGTCACTTTTGTCATTGTTTCACCTGCAGTGTGTGATGAGGCGTTGTCATGCAACAGGATGACACCTTTGGAGAGTTTTCCTTGACGTTTTCCCTTGATGTTTTGCCTCAATTTCGTCAATAAAGCACAGTATTATTTTGCATTGATGGTCGAATCCTGTTGGAGGTAGTCCACCAGCAGAACTCCCTTCTTATCCCAAAAAACTGTTGCCATTTGCTTATGCACCGACCTTTGCACTCGGAACGTCTTTGGCCTGGGGGAACCACTGTGCCTCCATTCCTTAGACTGTTCCTTCGTCTCAGGATCATAACAGTAGATCCATGTCTCGTTACCGGTTACCAGTTTGCCCAGGAAATCTGACTCATTTCTTGCAAAGTGTTCCAAAACAGCCACCAATGACTCCACACGTTTCTTCTTTTATTCGGTTGTCAAAAGTTTGGGGATCCACTTTGCTGCCAGCTTTCTCATTTCCAAGTTGTTGTGGATAATGGCACCAACTCACTCATGTGATATTCTCATATATAACAATACTTTTGGCTGAGATTCGACGGTTCTCCATGATCATGTCATGGATGGCTTTCACATTTGCAGACAGAAACAGGCCTTCCACTGGGTTTCACTTTCAACACCGAAATGGCCACTTTTAAAATTGACAACCCAACATTTAATTGTTGCATATGAAGGTCACCCATAGTTTGTGACATTTCATCATGGATCTGCTTTACACCTTTCCCTTGAAGAAACGAACTTGATTATGGTCTTTTGCTCTTCCACATTGAACTTTTCTGGAGGTGCTGCCATGTTCACTTTGGAGCTGAACATGAAAGATAAGTTAAAATCATCGGTAGTTGATTTTGGCACCACTGAATACAAACAAATTGGCCAATACACCCTGCAATTTATAGCTTCCTAGCTCAATTTTTTTTTCTGGGAAAGGTTCAATACAAAAGCTGACCCAGTAAAGAAGATTTTGCAATATGCAGGATGTTTATGCAATCCTTATCTCCTTAACTGACAGATCACAGAATGGGCCAAGTCATTAAAATTATAGATCTGACACCTTCTAGAATTACTACGGTACAAAAAGTGATCCCAAGGCATGAATGCCACTTCCATCAAATCTTGGCAATTAAAAAAAATAATGAAACCATGTTGATCCAAAGAAATAAAAATCTTAGTGGAGCAATACCTTTATTATGATCACTTCAATGGGCAAAACAGACAAGCTTTCAATTTCTCTAGAATTCTTCATTGTTCCAACCCCTGGGTAACCCAGGTGTTCTTTAACTGCAACTTCCAGAAACCCTGGCCAGCACAGCTGATGGTGAAGGCTTCTGGGAATTGCAGTCTAAGAACACCTTGGTTACCCAGTGTGGGGGACCACTATTTTAGATGTTTGAAACTATGAGGAAAGGAGAAGGCAACATGAATACTCTAAATACTTGGGTGGTTGTTTGGTTAGGCCTAATTTGAAAGGGAGTTGATGAGTCTGAGAGCCATGCAAGTTACATGTTCCTGTTGTCTTTGTGTTTTCAGGTAAGGGGAAGCTATATCCTGTCTCCTCATTTCCAGGAGGGGAGTATGTTGCAGAAGTCGTCACTCTTTCAACTTATCTTTGCAGCCACTGATTTCTGTGATTGGTTGGCAGGGTTTTGTTTCTTGTTCTTCATTCCATGTAAAAATGATGTGCCATCATGTGCTGTCTGGAAGTGGGGTGTCTGTGGAGAATCCTGCCTATGTAAAGGGGACCCTTTCAATTACATTGCATCATTTTTATTCAGATTGTATGAAAAAGCACAAGGGAAGAAGGTGAAAGCTGCAGTACCCAGAACACTTCCTCCAAAAGGCATGTTCTTGAGGCCCCATAGCTTTGAATAGGATTCAGTTATGGTATCTATTATTGGTAATTGTGGCAACCCATAGTTTTCAGTGGTATTCTGGTACAACAGAAAGTTATTGGCAGCAGAATGTTTATAGATCTGTATCTGTGAGAGGATATCCTAATAACAGAAGATGCTGAGTATTGCTGACTGAAGGGGTGAAGGAGAAATTATGGCCACCAGTGAGTCTTCTCCACATTATCCAAACATCACTGAACCAGGAAGGGAATATGATGCTACTGTAAGTGGACTTCACTGCAGATTTGTTAATTGGGAAGCTTTTGAATCCAAGGGGAGGCATGTATCTTATAAGGCTTAAGCTTACTTTTGGGTTTAAGAGTTCTACATAAGTTTTTGTATCTCAGCCACTATACTAAACAAGGATCTTTGTTTCTTGTAATAATGTGCCATCAAATCAGTGCACATTGTGGCAACCCTCCCAAGGTTTTCTGTGCATAAAGCCATGAAGTGATTCACCAGTTCCTGTTTGGTGGCACTTTGCGACCGTGCAGCTTGTCGGAGATTGTAAATGTATGTGTGTGTGTGTGGGGGGGACGACAAAATACTACCAGCCAGATACATTTTGGGGGATATTTTGGCTGGCCATTCTGAGAGGCACAGTGGGAAATCAAACCCCCTAGTGACTAGCCCCTGCCTTGGCTGCCAGATGCTCCAACCCAATAAGCTATACGAGCTCTCGGGGTTTGGAATGTTGGTCTGAAAAACAGTATGAGCTGAAACTGTTTGGCATGAAAGTTAGTTTATTTGAAACATTATTTGCATCATTTAGTAGCTACTGGGGCAAAAATATTCCAGAAATGTTAAGGCAGTCCACACTGACTGGTGTTGCTTCTCACAGCCTGAGTTCACTTGGCATGCTTTCTCCTTTCAAGCCAGCCAGGAGATTGTTGGCAGCCAACACTGACATCTTATTCCTTGTTGCATAGGTGGCGCTTCCAATGTGTGGCAAAATTACTGTTTAATACATAAAAAAAGAGAGAGAAATTATCTCAGGAAAAGCTAGCCAGTACACTTTCTAAATCGTTAGTCCCACTAGTATCATTGCACTGTTCTATTGTCAGCCCATGCTGTTAATTGACTAATGAAAACACTTGCTCAGGCAAACCCGTTCCTTCTATGATCCATTTCTAGGGCCTTTGTTACCCTGGTGTCCAAATATAAAGCCCCTCCCCTTCTGGAAGGATGACACAATGCACAGCAGTCTGGCTGCAGCCTGGAGATGCAGACAAGCTCCCAGTGGTCAAGATGTGCTTAGCTATGTGCCTTTGTGTCCCAATGCTTTAAGCCTCCACATGTGATGCTTTGACAGTGTGGTAGCGAAAAACTGAATGAGCAGCCACCAGTGTCATGGCAGAGAGAGTGCAGGAAGGCATATGTAAATTAGCCAAGTTCTGGAGCACCTTGACTTAACAGCATGAGCTCTTGTAGACTTCAGCTTGTTTCACCTGAAAAAAGTGGGCTAACGTCCATAAAAACAAATGCCAAATGAAACTTGATTGTCTTTAATGTGCTACAGGGCTCTGATGCAGAGAGTTTCCCAGGGAGGGGTCAAGAAATGTCTGCAAATTAAGTCAGCTTACCGCAGTTCTTCAGAGAAAGTAATGGATTGTCTATAGGTAGAGGTTCTGGGGTTGTAACATCTAGCCCAGCAGCAGCAATATGGCCATTGACTAAAGCTTCGTAAAGGTCATCTTGATTGACCACAGCACCTCTTATAAAACAAATCAGAAAATTAGGGATAGGGTGTATGCATATGTGTATGTAAAAAGACCTGACGTTTAAAACAAGAAGATAAAAAATAACTAGTTTTTTTCCTCATTCAATTCAGATCTTGCCAGAATGGCCTGTAGTACTAACAGGCACATCAGTATATATTTCCTGGTAACACAGGGACTTAAGGTGCAGGGAAGACAGATCATGTGGGATCATCCCTGTCCACTGAATGAGGGACGCCGGCACAGACAGAAATTATGCGAGGAGTTCCATGGAGTTCCTTTCTTCTCCAACTTTGGGCAAGAAAGGCAGAAAGTTATTTGAAATTGTTACTGTTGCAATGGAAGACAAGTAAAATACTACTGGACTTTTTGAATGGAGCCCTCTGATCACAGAACTTTACAGTGGTGCCTCGTTTAACGACGTTAATTCGTTCCAGCGAAATCACTGTAGAGCGAAAACGTCGTAAAGCGAAATAAAAAAGCCCATTGAAATGCGTTGAAAACCGTTCAATGCATTCCAATGGGCTAAAAACTCACTGTCCAGCAAAGATCCTCCATGGGGCGGTCATTTTCGGGTGCCTGTAAAGCGAAAAATAGCTTCTAAACACAGTGGGGAGACATTTTGTATATCCGGCGGCCATTTTGAAACCTGATAATCAGCTGTTTTTGATCGTCGTAAGGTGAAAATCAGTTCCCAAAGCAGGGAACCGATCATCGAAAGTGGAAAAACCCCATTCAAACCATCGTTTTGCGGTTGCAAAAGCGATCGCAAAAACATCGTTGTCAAGTGGATTCGTTGTTAAACAGGGTAATCGTAAAGCGGGGCATGACTGTAATTCCTTCTAAAAGGCAGTGGTTTCTAATTAAGCCATTTCACACATTTCAGCGGTCAGTTGGCAAATCCAGAGCGTGCATATTTCAAACTGACAGCAAAAACTTGGTTTGTACTGAATGATCCCATTGGTGCCGGCCTTCAGGTAAATGGTGCCCTGCCAGAACAACTAGTAAACTTCTCAACCTCCAGACCCTAATTTCACATGCTACTGGAAGGGGTAGGCCGTTGCCACACTAGTTGAGTAACGCACAAGCAGGAAGTAACAGAGTTAAAACATTCTGTTGACTTCCTAATTACCGGTACATCAAGACACTGAAAAGTTGATGGTCAAAATATGCTTAACAAGATGGCAGTTTCTGGAACGAGTGGTGGAACATACAGCTCTCCAGGCACTTCGGACTCCACATTCAGAAGTGCAATTTAATACAGGATTATGGAATTTTTCATCCAAAATATCTGTGGAAGAGCGAAAGGTTTCTCCTCTCTTCAAATAATATAAGCTCATGGGAGATAGTATATTATGCTCAAATGACCCCTGAATTCAGCAGGTTGTCTTAGGCAAGCTACTGTTCCTCCACCATACAGCAATAAGAACGCAGCAACATGGATTTTTGAGACTTGACCCCTCAATCACTATGCATGTACTATTTTTTATATTTGCTATGACTACTTTAGAAAGGATATTAAAGTGAGGTAGGCATAGGGTTAGGCAACAGGTCACCTGTTGACACAAGCATTATGCTCTAGGGACCCACAACATCTGAATTGTTTGGAGTATTCCAAATGGTTGTAACTGAGGTGTTCTTTTAAAATTATAAGATAATGAAGTCTGAAGTGGCCTATAAGGCCATCAAGTCCTACCTCCTGCTCAATGCAAGAATCTAAATCAATGTATGTATGAGTGGTGATTGTTTAATTTCCTCTTGAAAATTGGTGGATGACTTATGTAACACAATTTTGAATAGAGCAGCCTCAGAGAGGGATATGCACCCTTTCTGGGGCCGCCGCACAATATATACATATACATAACAGTTGGAAGAAAATTTATTGGGTGTTTTGTGCTCATGGTAGTTGGATATGACACAAATCTAGGGTAACCGCTTTCTTGAAATCAGGTTTATTTATACTCTGCAGTTACTTTGATCAAGCTATGGGAAAAAGCATAAACCTGGAAAGAGCCCTAAACATCACTTGAAAAGTCACTTTTAAAAAGTAATTTATGACATTCTGTTATCATCAACAGAACCATGTGACTTTTTTTTTTTGCACATCTGTTGGAAGCCCATTATGTTACTCACTGCTTTATTAGGAGTATGGAAGATAAAACCAAATCTTAAAAAGGGCTGTTAAGAACTGAAACATTCAGTAGCTAATTGTATCATTAAAAAAAAAATCCCATTATCCCCACTCATTTTGTTACTTTTGAAAAGTTCTTTTGTTAAATGCCCTCATTATTTCCCGAAATTAATGAGTTACAGGGAACTGTTATTTGTAACGCATTACTTCAGTTATTTCTAACTCATTACTGTACCTCAGTTATTTGTAACTCATTAGTTCAGTTATTTGTAACTCATTAGTTCAGTTATTTGTAACTCATTACTTCAGTTATTTGTAACTCATTACTTCAGAGTTATTTGTAACACATTACTTCAGAGTTATTTGTAACTCATTACTGTACCTCATTTTTTGTAACTTATTACTTCAGAATTATTTGTAATTCATTACTTCAGTTATTTGTAACTCATTACTTCAGTTATTTGTAACTCATTACTTCAGTTCTGCTCTGGTCCTGAATCTCAAACTGCTTATCCAACCTTTGAATCTGAGCTTGGCCCACCTACCAACAGTCATGCCTTTCTCTTTACAGTGGGGTCTTGACTTACGAACTTAATCCGTATTGGAAGGTGGTTCGTAGGTCGAAAAGTTCGTAGGTCGAATCTGCATTTCACTCTCTTTGACGCTTTGGCCCATGACTCTTTTCACCTGCTTGTGTTGATGAACACAGAAGTAATTTATGACATTCTGTTATCATCAACAGAACCGCGTGACTCTTTTTTTGCACATCAGTTGGAAGCCTATTCTGTTACTCACTGCTTTATTAGGAGTATGGAAGATAAGACCAAATCTTTAAAAGGGCTGTTAAGAACTGAAACATTCAGTAGCTAATTGTATCATTTAAAAAAATCTCCCATTATCCCCACTCATTTTGTTACTTTTGAAAATTTCTTTTGTTAAATGCCCTCATTATCTCCCGAAATTAATGAGTTACAGGGAACTATGTTATTTGTAACTCATTACTTCAGAGTTATTTGTAACTCATTACTATAGCTTAGTTATTTGTAACTCATTAATTCAGTTATTTGTAAGTCATTACTTCAGAGTTATTTATAACTAATTACTTCAGTTATTTGTAACTCATTACTTCAGAGTTATTTGTAACTCATTATTTCAGTTATTTGTAACTCATTACTTCAGAGTTGTTTGTAACTCATTACTGTACCTCAGTTATTTGTAACTCATTACTTCAGAATTATTTGTAACTCATTACTTCAGAATTATTTGTAACTCATTACTTCAGAATTATTTGTAACTCATTACTTCAGAGTTATTTATAACTAATTATTTCAATTATTTGTAACTCATTATTTCAGTTATTTGTAACTCATTACTTCAGAGTTGTTTGTAACTCATTACTGTACCTCAATTATTTGTAACTCATTACTTCAGAATTATTTGTAACTCATTACTTCAGAGTTATTTGTAACTCATTACTTCAGTTGAGCTCTGGTCCTGAATCTCAAACTGCTCATCCAACCTTTGAACCTGAACTTGGCCCACCTACCAACAGTCATGCCTTCCTCTTTACAGTGGGGTCTCGATTTACAAACTTAATCCGTATTGGAAGGTGGTTCGTAGGTCGAAAAGTTCGTAGGTCAAATCTGCATTTCCCATAGGAATGCATTGAAAACCATTTAATCTGTATCTGCTCTTTTCCGTTCATAGAAACTAATGGGAAGCTGCTATTCTGCCTTCTGCCACTAGAGGGGGATATTTTTTCTTTTTTTCCCTTAGGTTCAGGAAACAAGGAGGAAGGCAGGGAACAGTTTGCAAAGCACTTTAGAAATCTTTTTTTTTTCAATGAAGCCAATTTTAAATCATGTTTTAAAGCATGTTGTGCTGATTTTTTCAGCACAAAGACACACAGGCAGGCTTTTTAGGTGCTGAGCAAGCCTCCCCAAGCCTCTTCAGAGCCAGTCGATCAGCTGATAGGCGGGGAGAGGAGGGTGCAGGAGCGGGGGGGGGGGGGAAAGCACAAAATGGCTGCCAGGCTCCATTCTGGTGTGGGCTTTTAGCTGTTTCCTGCTCTTTTTCCTGCTGTTTGGGAGCTACCAAGGCCTGGTAAGTGACTTTCTTTTATTTATTTTTAAGTTTCTGACACTTTTTTCCCCTCCAGAAGCCTCTAAGGGCAGGGAGGGGGCACTTTTTTCCTGTTCGTAACTCGAGGGAAGTTCGTATGTCGAGCCCTTATTTCCCCTATAGGGCGGGTTCGTAAGTTGCTTGCCTCTTACAGATAGTTTAAAATCATCATCATCATCCTATGTCATCAGGTCGATTCTGATTTATGGCAGCCCTTCTCAGTATTTTCCCGGTAGAGAACACTCAGAAGTGGTTTACCATTCCCTTCTTCTGAAGCCGTCCTGAAACGGTGCAGCTTGGCCAAGACTACATCGCCTGGCTATTCTCCTTGGAGCTACAACCTCTTGCTCTACAACCAGATTCCTAAACCACTGAGCAGCTAAAGATAGTTTAGTGATAAACGTAAATACCCAACCGTCATTTTGGATTTCACTCTCTTTGACGCTTTGGCCCATGGCTCTTTTCACCTGCTTGTGTTGATGAACACAGAAGTTTTCTTCATCCTACAGAAGAAGTCCCGACTGCACATCCCCTGAGTGTCCGGCGTCAGAGAACAGGTTACGATGACAAAGTCAGACTCCTCTGCTAGCTGGGCAAGGGGTACTTGAGAAAAAAGAGGCAGAAAATGAACATACAACAAACTGTTTGAAGAAGCTTAGCTATTTCTATTCACACTCGTTCACTGGCCCTTCCTGTTCAACAAGATAGCCGTCTGCTGACATAGCCACGCGGAGGGGATCTCAGGCATGCTAAACTGAATGATGTTATCTGCTAGACACTTAAGCAGCACTCATATAGGCCGTATGTGGGATTATGTGCAGTGATGTGAAGGTTAAATTCACTACTAGTAGCAGCAATGCAAATAATTTCTGGAAAAGGGTAAGTCGTCACTTTGATTTCCAAAGAATCCCACTTGTTCTTTTTTTTTTTTAAGGCAATGCGTGACCTTCCAAAGTGTGCCTGTTTTGTCTCCCTGCAGCCCTGACTCTGGCATGTGAATCCAGCCTTGGGCAACAGTTGGACTCTCTCTCCCCCTAAGCAGCATGTTCAGTACTTCTCCCTAGGAGAGAAGGGTGCCTCTAGGTAGACAAACATTAATGGGAATTATCAGTTGCCTTTTTTCCCCTCGGGAGCTAAGATTTTGTTAAACGGAAGCCCACAATTCACATATACAAGGGTTCAGTGAAAACACCCTGATTTCAGCAAAATTTGACATGAATCTAATTTCATACACTTCCCAGTTCAGTTTTTTAATAATCATTAAATGTATCCAAATATCAGCTGTCCACTATTCACACTGCTCAAAGAACCATTCAAATTTTTTAAATAAAAAAATCAGCACCTAACAAAAAGCACCTCTAGTAAGGATAAAGATTGGATTCTCACCAAATTCTGCTCCCAACTCCACAGCTGCTTCAGGTTTGGGGTGACGTCCAGTGTACAAAAATTTCTGGACTCCAAATGGTTTCAGGCGGTGTGCTACAGCCTGGCCTAGGAACAGGAGTGAATGACACCACAGGAGATCATATTGCTTATTAAAGATGCTTCCCTATTAAGAGAGAGAAGCTATGAGCAGTCCTGAAAACTGCAGTAGCACCTTACAGAACATTGAAGGTGTGCCCAAAACCCCTATCTGTACATATCAATGTTTTCCTGTTCCACACTGACAGCTCAAAACTGGGGGTAGGGATTCTAGTCATCCAGATCCTGTTGGACTACAACTTCTATCAGCCATATGGCCAAAGGGAAGAAAAGGATGGAACTGTAGTCCAGCCTTTGCAGAACAGTACCGATAAAAATAGATAGCTCAGTCGTTCCCTTCACCATTAGTTGTGTTGGCCAGGGCTTCTGGGAGTTGCAGTGCATGACAAGAACACCTATGTTACCCAAGGTTGAGAACTAGACAATGCTGGGGAAAGAGCTCTATGGAAAAACTGATGAGATGGCATTGTGTGTGCATTGACAATCCTTCAATTTGGCACAGTGTTATTGTCTTATTTTGGCAAATGGCTACACACACAATGGCCATTCTATAAGTTTGCAATCTCTGTCCACTCTTAAGACTGCAATCCTACCTTGAGTATAGATATAGCTGAGTAAAGTGGGAGTACTGCATAAACATTGGGAAAAAAATTAACCAGAGCATTGAGGGAAATGTTTTGGGCGCAACTAACCCCAAAGTTTGGGTGGAGGGAGATTGTTCCGCAGATGTACTCGTAGTTTAATGCCCATCAGCTTGACCAATAGTGAGCGACAAAGACAACAGCTGTTCATCAACACTTGGAAAAGTTGGAAAAGCATGAATTCACTAGCCTTGCCCAAAAACATTCTGACGTGCCATGTCCAGACACTGCAGATATATCCAGTGTTCATCAGAAAAGGTTGACCTCTTACAATGGCCAAGGAATTCTCATGCTTATTTGGACAGTGAGGTCTTTGCTCCAGAGGTATCTACAGTGGGCTGAATTATCACCCCCTCTGCACTAAAGCTGAAATAAAAAAAAGGTTTAGGCATTCAAGTACCTTCCAGGATCACAGACACATGTTGAATTGTGTGTGTGTGTGTGTGTGTGTGTGTGTGTGTGTGTGTGTGTGTGTGTGTGTGTGTGGACCTCTGGCAACTCTAGATGTTCTGACCTGCAGTTTCCATCAACTCTACCCATAATGGCCAATAACAAGGGATTGTTGGAGTTGTAAACCTGGAGGCCCAAAGATCTTCCCACCACATTTCCTTTCAGGCATTAATCAGTACTAGGACCACAGTGTTGCAGAGATGAAATAAGATGAAGGGAGCACATTTCAAAACCAATAATAACCCAAATCCAGCTCTAGAAACCTGATACAATCAGCATATCTCTAATTTCTTCTGCCTGCTCTAGAAAACATCCCTTCCTGCTGAAGTAGGTAGCTGACGTCAGTGATTTTGCATTTGAGTTTGGAAATAAATAGGACACTTTTGGGGGCCGATGGTTGTTTGTTTCCCTCTCAACCTGTGCGACTGCAGATATTTTGTCAAGATAAAACTAGCTGCGAGATTGTGTCAAAATGAAAACGTAAACCAGGGGTTACCTATTCTTCCCAGCCCAATAATCCCAACGGTGCTGCCAGAAAGTCCATAGCCACACATCCAGAGGGGCTTCCATGTTGTCCAGCCTCCACTGCAAACGAGGAACAAAAAACAATATTAGGCAAATAACCCAAGATTGTGGTTTGGAGCTCAGTCTAGGCGGCAGAACAACTCCAAGACGGTGGCAAGGCAGGGGTGGGGTGGGGACCCTGCACATCCTGGACAGACTCTGAGTTCAAAGCTGTGAAATGACCAACCATGGACATATCAGTGGCAACTCACGGAAGCTGATGAGATGCTCCCTCTGCCATGCAGAGGAACAGTTCCAGTCCATTCCTAATGCTTTCATTTTCTCCTTCTGTTCCCTATATGAAACGAGCTGCTCACTAGAGTATGTTGTGTCATGCAGCCAGCCTCCTGTGTGTAACAGGCACAGCCAGCATGTGCCTTGAGGCCTTGATCCATTAACAGCCACCACAACACAGCTCAAGCATGGGACCAAGCCTTGTACTGAACTGGGATCTTCAGTCCTAGAGCATCCACTGAGCAATTTTACACAACATTTTAGATTTTTCCAAGCTCCTCGCATGCACTCTGTTACTATAAAAACAAGAGCTCCGAAATACAGGTCTGAATGCGTCCTCCAGAAAAAGAGGCTTTTGTAGCAATAAAACAAGATGACAGGAATATAGAGCATGAGATTACATGTAAGGTAAAGGTAAAGGTTCCCCTTGACATTTTTAGTTCAGTCGTGTCCGACTCTTTTCAAGCCATAGAGCCAGCACCTGTCTGAAGACAGTTTCCGTTGCCACGTGGCCAGCATGACTAGGGAACGCCGTTTTACCTTCCCACTAAGATGGTACCTATTTATCTACTTGCATTTGCATGCTTTCGAACTGCTAGGTTGGCGAGGAGCTGGGACAAAGTGACGGGAGCTCACTCCGTTGCGTGGATTCGATCTTACGACTGCTGGTCTTCTGACCCTGCAGCATAGGCCTCTGCAGTTTAGCCCACAGCGCCACCACGTCCCTCCCGAGATTACATGTACTCTGTATCTAATATTTCATGTCCATATAATTTTTTATACAGATAAGACTTCAATCAGATGAACACCTTCTCTGCACAATCCAGTTACTGTTGGACTGACTGCCTTTGCTGGTTGTGCAAACGATGCTTTTGTTTAAAATCCAGAGTCACTCAAAGCAACAGGGCAAGGAGTTGCACAGGAGACCCAACCCCCAGTTGTTCCCCATATGCACAATATGCTTGAAAGACAAGCTGGGGCGGTACCACTTTCCCCAACACATTCCCACTGGCTCAACACAGACTCACTTCTTCACTTCCACCACCGATTCAGGCAGCCTGCGAGACGTTGCCAGGAGCAAAGCTACAGTGAGCTCAGCAGTGGCATCGGTCAGGATGTCTGGTGTGTACCCCACACGGATCCCACTAAAATTGAAAAAGAGGCAGTGAGATGCTTCCTGGGAATCATGAGGGTACTCACTGAATGGCTTCATTTTGCACTTCTTTTCTTAAAACGTGAATGTGGGTTACGGTCACACTTCAAGAAGCATATTGTATGTATGAATCATTCTCTGGGCTGACCTGAGAATGGCAACGTCATGTGGAAGCATCTCAGGAGTTATCGCCCTCACTCAAAATAATAGCTCCTCATCTGGCTGCCCTTTCCCCTTCCTATATCTGCCTGGCCAAGGCAGCTGGCCTCTTTGTCCTTCCGAGATCCCGAACAAAGAGGAATTAAATTTCTGGTGCCTTGCCAGTTAAAAGACCTCTTAACCCTTCTAAAACATCTTCAAGCTTAGCTATTGTTCTGCATTACAAGCTTGGCTCAATGCCAAGAATATGTTAACATTGCTGGTCACAGACCTACTGACGAGAAGTAATTAACTATTCAGGAGTCTTGTTGTTATGTGCTGTCAAATCAATTCTGATGTTTGGTGAGCCTATGAATTATTGATCTCCCAAACATCCTATCATTACCAGCCCTGCTCAAGTGCTGCAAACAAAAACAGCCATGGCTTCCTTTATTGACTTAATCCGTCTCCTGTTGAGTCTTTCCTCTTTTCCTGCTGCTTTCAGTTTTCGTAGCATTACTGGCAAATGAAAATAATGCTTCGAGGAGGACCAGTCTTCTTCTGATCAAATGCTTGGTTTCTGGTAACTCGGTATGTATATGTGGAAGGGGCTTCATGGGCCAGAAAAGTGACCAGGAAGGCTGCAAGTTGGCCACTCCTCGCATGCTCCCCTTTGATTCCTAAACATTCGAATATGACAAATTTGCATTTTTAGGCTAACTTAGAGACTTCTACTATATAAAATATTTATGGTTACATATAGGAGTATAAACATTACTATACAATGCACTAGCAAATATATGTATGCAAATATATGTATCTGCAACTCAATCACTTTTTATTTCCTGGGGTAAATAAGCTATGGGAAGATGTTTCAGTGGAGAAATTGTGAGCGGAGACTAGATGGGGCTGGAGAGGTTAAGCATCCCATTGGAGCTCTCTCCCTAAGCTGTTCCTGGCCCCCTTCTCTCCCGTCAGAGTAACATAAGAACAACCCCTCCAGTGATGCAAGTCTTACCGTTTCTTAATTTCAGGAATAGCAAGATGGTCATATCCCACAGACAATGTACTGATTACTTTGAGGGTTGGCCCTGCAAAAGAGAAAAATCAAAGACTAAAAACAACAGCTATCAAGAGAGAAAGCCCCTTGTGAATAGCAACTGAGAGAAATGATGAGCCTGAATATGTTGACTTTCATTGACTTTCTTTTCAGTTTCAACAATGAAAGAAATTTTATTTCTAGGCATTTCTCTTTTTTAAAAAATTTATTTATTTTTAACAACCTACACAACATAAACCTACCACCACTGTAAAATAGAATTACATACTACATCACCCTAAGGGCTAGCATTAATAATGCTTTAAATTTCATTCAATCCATTTTCTCTCCAAAACTTCATTGTTTCTAGGCATTTCTGTCTAGTCACTAACAAAGTTCACACAAGTAAGAGGGTGCAATACTTAAAATGAGGTTTCCCAGCATGGCGAAAGGAAAGACTTTAAAATGTTCAGATCATGAATGGAAACAAGAGACTTTTCACTAGTCAGGAATGCAAGCTTCAGTGCATTTCTCTTCATGATTAAACAATAAATACAAGTCACAGATGAAAAGTTATACATTTGGATCAATTTGAAGATGATAGTAAGCAAGTATGTGCAGGAAGTAGCATTCTGGAACAACCTTTTCCCAGGTGGGGCACACAGTACTTCCAAACAGCCAAAATCTGCCCGAATGCATTTTCAAGCTGAACAATTATTTATTTAGTTTATTGGTTACCTTTATATCCTGCCTTTCCTCCAGTAAGTTCAAGGCAGTGGGCTTGGCTTCCCTCCTCCCTACCTTATACACAGGACAACCTTGTGAGGCAGGGAAGGCCGAGGAAGTGTGACCGCTTTCCCAATCACCCACACAGAATGTTTCATAGCTAAGTGGAGATCTGACCCTAGATCGTCCAAGTCTCAGTTTAACACGTTAGCTACCGCAACACACTGTCAGCTGCACCCCAGGATTGTGCTTAAGATGTTCAGAACATTTACATCACAAAACTCCACTGTGTTACCTTTATTTTTGTCTCATCAGCCGACTGTCACTCAATGCAGCTGTTCTGTGTTTAGGGGAGCATGCTCAACCCAAGAAGCTGCTCTGTGCTGGCTTCGCCCTGGGTGAGCGCCAACTGCAGGACGGTAGCATTGTGCACCGCCCTTCCCTCCCTCAGACTTCCTGAAGTCGAGTATTATACATTTGATGAGAGATATACAGGTACAGAAGCTACGCAGCTGCAATTGAAATGATCATGACTCCTCAAAACTATTCTGCTCACAATGCAGAGATCAAGTTTATATAGGTTGGGCTTTAGATGTGCAGACCTAGTTCAAAATAAGAGGATACTGTCACTCAGTGGTTCCCAACCTTGGGTCCCCAGATGTTCTTGGATGACAACTCCTATAAATCCTGGCCAGCACAGCTAGTAGGGAAGTCCAAAAACCTCTGAGGAGCCAAGGATGGGAACCACTGTTCTAGTTGGAAAACACCAGTGGGAAGACACAACTGAAGTCATGTCTTGCTGTGGGTTCTGGTTGGTCACTGAATATGACAACTAGACAAGCCTTTGGTGTAATCTCTCATGGCTCTCCTCATATGCATAAGAAGCTCAGGAGCCTTCCTTTCTTATTCATTTGGGCTGGAGGCATAAGACAGCATCCTTGATGGTTACCCTTTAGCAACTCAGGCAGGGATACTGCAACGTCACATAGAGATATTTGTGCAGGCAGCCTGGTATGCCAAGAGCAAGGCCACTACTGTTTGGCTGGCTACACTGATTTCAGTTGTCAATGGAGGTCATCTGAACTATGGCCAAGGTGAATGTTTGTACTCCCATTTAGGAAAAGGAGTCTTTTTCCATGAGCAAATAATAAGTTGAACAATGGAGTAGATAGAGGTGGGGTTTTGAAATCCTAGGTAGCCTTTGAAATTATGGTAAAAGGTAATATTTAACCATCAAGACCAGAGTTTCTTTCTCTGCAGGATGGGTGAAGAAGGAACATACAAACACACAAATCAAGGGATTTAAGAACACATTTTGGAGAGGGAATTTTTTCTTCTTTTTTCTCTCCAGTCAGCTTGTCTGGCTAGATAATCCTGAGGAATTGGATGCAAGCTTTCCCAGAAGAATGGAGATAAGAAGAAGAATGAAGGCAGACTTGATTCAAATCCCAGGAATTTATTGATGTTTTCTCTCTCTCTGTAACATCAGCTGACTCCAGCTTCATGTGCAGGCCGTAGTGTGGCTTATTCAGATTGGCATCTGGGAGAAACCAGAAACACTGCCTGGCCCTGTAACATGGCTTGGCTGGCACCCAGTATGTTATGGTTTTTACAGAGTATTCCTATTGGATACTACTGAATTCTTTTCTTAGACTACAATTCCTAGATGGACAACACGGCCAGTTGTAGTTTGAGAAAGGAACTTTTACCACCTGTTTCTTACATGCTCCTCGTCTACGCCACCCAAACAAGCTGCCAGCAATTCCAGGGGCACACACCTGCTGCATCCAGGACTTCCTTGTCTATCCGGTCGGACAAGAGGCACAAAAGACCATCCTTGCCAGCTATTCCTGCCAGCAACTCAGACTGAGGAATCGGCTCATCCGAATCCCACTGCTGGACACTGCAACTGCAGAGGAGAGAGAAAAAGGTGGAATTACATAAAGAAGCAGATCCTGTAACAATGCACCATATTGGAGGCGGCAGGCTTTCCTTGTTTTAAATCCTCAGGTTAGTTCAGCAGTTTATCAGCGGGGCCCAGTTTTAATCCACACGCTTTACTAAGTAGCACTGAGAGCTAAAGGCACAATTGTTAAGATTTGGGCAGTACTGCTCATGGTGAATTATTACAGCATGGAATAGGAAGAAGAAATAAAAACAGCAGCTGCACCACTGACAATGAGTGATAATGTATCATTTGATAAACAAAAGCTATTTCACTCCCGTTTAATATCTGAAAAAGGTTAAGGTATTGAAAATGAGCTTACATTTTTACTGATAAAATGGTAAAAGACTTCTTCCCAATCATTTCCACTTCAAAATTCATATTATGACCAGCTGTGGCAGGCCCTGAATGGTTATGTTGGAGGCCCCTACCTCATTCATGTCTACATCTTGTGGTCCCAATCCATACTGGGATATTCACTACAGATGCCCTATAATATGTGGGCACTGGTCTGCCTGCCATGCCTCTTCTTTCTCCTACTTGCCACTTCTCTGTTCAGGTGTCCCTACCCAGTTTGAGAAGACAGACACTGATGGACACTCTGTTCCCACACTATCTCTGCCACTCCCAACAGGATTCCATATGTCCCTTTCTAAAAGGAGCTATGCCCACCTGTATCTGCTCAAGACTGGCTACTGAGAATTCCTGCTTAGGTTTGAAGGAGTGAGGCTAGCCACTGTGGCCTTCTGCAGATGCTGTGTATCTGAAAAGGAGACCCAACCCTTTTCATGAGAAAAACAACAACAACACACACAGCCTTTTCACTGGGACCAATTATGAGTTTCTTCTCTTCCTTTCCCTACTCTCTCCTACACCCTTGAGTGCAAATTTCCCCCTTCTTGGGCACAGAGGCAGGTCCCACTGACCACCCTTGCTTTCTAGGAATGGACCTCCTGATGTTGTTCAAGTCTAACTCCCATTAGCCATAGCCAGCATAGAGAAGGGTGTGGGATGATGGAAGAGACTGACCAACATGGGAAGGGGAGCCAATGAAAGAGTAAGCACAAGCAGCCATTGTTCTGGGATAGTGATATTCTGAGCACCAAACTAATGATATTGTGGGTGTTCCCACAAAGAACAATGTTAAATTAAAACAGCAGAATAAATTTCTAAAACTACAACTTTACTTCTTCCAGAAATTAAATAGTACTCTGATGCAACATTTGGTATTTTGGAATTCTAGTATAATTAATTTCAACAATTTGGTTTTGATGGTTGTAATTAATTGGGATAACTGGTACTTGACAGACTGGTCCGAATTTGCACCAGCCCCTCCAAAAATCAGCTCACCAAACTATATCGTGCTAGTTCCAAAGCTCAGTGGCAATCTTCCCTGGATCCTTTGCAGCTTGTCGCTAACTTGTGGGAGATGTCTGGTGGGTGCTAACTGGTAGGCATCTTGGCCAAGACAAGAAATTTGCCAGAAAACCTGGACTTCTAACCTTGTCAACAAGGTGACTGGATGTGTGGAGAATTGGCACTAGTTTGGTAAGTGCAGCACAGGTCTTCATCCAGGTAGCAGCAACATGAGGTGACAATGGCCTGCCTCTCTGTTTGAGCCAGGCAGCCTCACCATGAGGTCACAAAGCCAGATGCTCCTTTCCCCACCTACATTTATAGGAAATCACTATGGTCAGTCCTCCTCGGTCTCCTTGAGCCCCATCAGCATGAGGTGACACAGACCACATCAGCACGAGGACATAATAGCCTATGTCTTTCCTTCAGCCAAGCCACATCAATATGAGATCACGTGGACAGATACTCCTGCAGCCAGACATGATCAGCAGGAGACCAGACTCTCTTTCCCACTGCTGGTAAAGGTAAAGGTTCCTCCTGACATTTTAGTCAGTCGTGTTCGACTCTAGGGGGTGGTGCTCATCCCTGTTTCCAAGCCGTAGAGCCAGCGTTTGTCCGAAGACAGTTTCTGTTGTCACGTGGCCAGTGCAGCTATACACAGAACACTGTTTACCTTCCCACCGAGGTGGTCCCTATTTATCTACTCGCATTTACATGCTTTTGAACTGCTAGGTTGGCGAGGAGCTGGGATAAAGCGATGGGAGCTCACTCCGTCGTGTGTATTCGATCTTACGACTGCTGGTCTTCTGACCCTGCAGCACATAAAGGCTTCTGCGGTTTAGCCCGCAGCGCCAACATATCCCTACCTTTCTCACTGAAGCAGGTAACAAAAGCAGGCACCTTTTTCCAGTGAGGTGGATATACACAGGAGCTGATTGGTACAGTACCTCTCTTTCTGACTGAGGTGGCAGAGGCGGCGGGTGGGCAAAATGGTCACAAAAGTGTGCGTCATCAAACAGGTACAAAGGCAGGGGCGGTGGACTATGACAAAAACCAGCTTGCAGGGCTTCTGAGTACGTTGTGTAGGCCAAGACAGAACAGGGATGGCGTGATGCTAAGCTTTGGATCAGGTAGCAAGGAGTATGAGTGCCTCTATGTACTTCCACCTGTATCAAAGTCCAGTGCGGCATAACAAGGTTTCTGTCTGGAGTCCTGTGGCACGGAAAGAAGATTTCTGAGAAACAGAAGGATCCCATCGCTCTGAGCCAGGGAGCAGACCGAAGCCCTGGCAAAGCTGCCTTCCTCTTCCCTACATTCTCCAGGTAAGCTAGACTAGAGGACTTGCATGAGGGCCAGGGATAATAAAACAATAGCTTCGCTACTGATCAAAGGAAAATGTTATCTTTTTGTACCACTGTTACAATCTAGCAGAGCTTGTTGCCAATAGAACAGGGCTGAAACATGTGCTTCACAAAAAACAATGGGGTTCTGCTTCAAGGCAGCCTCTTTTTATTCTGTGTGTACACATACTCTGCATAAAGAAATCTAGCATGAGAGAAAGGCAAGCTAGAACCCTCTGGGTGCAATCTTATACCACTCT
Source organism: Pogona vitticeps (assembly GCF_051106095.1). Classification (NCBI taxonomy): domain Eukaryota; kingdom Metazoa; phylum Chordata; class Lepidosauria; order Squamata; family Agamidae; genus Pogona; species Pogona vitticeps. The sequence goes on from NC_135784.1 coordinate 198,985,334, forward strand.
CTGAGGAATAAGCCCTAGTGGCCTATAGAGGGCTCACATCTCAATAGACGGCTAGTTGTGAGAACTACAGTGTTTGCTATTGTTGTAAATCCATTTGAATACATATTTGTGGAAACTGATAATGTCCTCCTTGTTATTTAATACTCTAGGTTCAGGGGATTTGCTGGGCAGTGGGGGAAGCATGGACATGATTTTATCAAGCAAGAGCAGCATTTTATGTCCTCTTTTTATTAAATTTCATAAAGTAGTTCACACAGAATTGTTAGAACTACAAAGAACACTCGAGGACAGAAAAAGACAAGCAGTGGAAGCAGGAAACTTTCTCATAACTGACTCTTAATTTGTAGCCTTATTAAACCAGGTTCTCCATGTAGGGGAGGGAGGGGTCATCTTAACTTGATGACCACCAGCAGCTGGTGTAGCCTCACCTTGAGGTTTCTATCTCTGCTTGGCTCCTCTCATGGTGGAATGGGGTTTTGGTAGCTCTGCGGTGATCCAGCCCAGAAACTGTATTCCCACCACAATTATTAATTTTACAAACAAGGCATAGGATTAAGTAACCTGTTGCCCCCCCCACCAGACATTTTCAGCTACTTTTCCTGTAACCTTGGACTACTGTCCATGTTAGATGAGCATTATGGGAATTGTAGTCATAGTACCCTAGAAAGTACCAGGTTGGAAAAGGCCAATATACACACGTGTTCAGTTCCTTTGTCCTGTATTGCCACCATCGCTACAGTAATTCTCAGCCCTTCATGTTTTTTAATAAAACAATGCCCATTCCTACAACCACTAAGCTCCAATATTCAAAGGAAGTCTGGAATCCAGATCCACTCCCCACTCCTCTGGTCCAAACAAAAACTACAATGATCGACAGTTCCTCTGTCAGGTTTTAGACAAAAACCTTCCTTAGCACTATGGGAAGACCATCTGCGTACAAAACATGTATTTCTATCTAGGGCTACAGGCATCAGACTAAATTCCCACTAAGAAAAGTACCAAAGCTACTTCAGAGCTTCTCTTCTCTCCCACTACCAATAATTTAAAGCAGTGGTTCCAAACCTTGGGTCCCCAGATGTTCTTGGACTACAATGCCAAGAAATCCTGGCCAGCGCAGCTAGTGGTGAAGGCTTCTGGGAATTGCAGTCCAAGAACATCTGAGGACCCAAAGTTGAGAACCACTGGTTTAGAGTGATGCCTTTTTCTGCCACCGTGAAAGGTAACCACTGAAATGTTTGCATACACCTGGCCACATAACAGAGGACACACATATGATCACACAACCCTCCATTAGTTACTCTTTAATTCTTCTCCTCAGGTTAATTTTTAAACAATGGGAAGAAAGATGAATCCCCATGTAATATATGCTCAGTGCTTGTAAGTGCATGGGGAAAGTAGGGATTAATGACCACTTATAAAGTATGCCACATTTTAACTTCCACTCTGACCCTATCTTAACTGAGGAAGGTTCTACTTTACCTTCATAAACCCATATTCACGTGGTCTATTCATGACCATATGCAATAAGACTTTAAAGTGTCCAAGTGGCACTGGAAATACCAAGTTGAAAGCCCCCCCCCATCTATAATGTGCTCTTAACGTATCTAAACCAGAGTTGGGCAACAGGACTGCCTTCCAGATATTGCTCAACTGCAATTCCCAGTATTCCTCACCACTGACTAAACGAACCAGAATGATGGGAACTGAAGTCAAAACAAAGTCTGGGGTTCTTCCCCTTGCCTGCTCTTGACCAAAACTAAGGTAGCTCCTTGGGGGAAGACTCAAGTAAAAACATATAAGGTAATAATCACCTAAATATTTCATACATTGTTATCCAGCCAATGGGATGTGTAGTAGAAATGTCAGATTCAGTAATCTGGTCCAGAATTGATACGGTCGTCTTGGACATCATGGGAAGGAGCCCAGGTGCTCAACAATATATTTGCAGGACATGAAAGGCTTGAGGTAATTTGGGATCTACTGAGAGATCCCTGGCTGATCCGCAGTAGTTCAGCAAAGGTCTTTGATTGAATTGCCTAACTACAGAGAAGCTGAACTAAACAAGGCCACTGCCCCTTAAATTAGGCTGGTGAAAAAGAAGAGGGGGGTCCGGGTTTTTGAACCACAGGATTTGCCAGCTTGCTTCTGGCATCGATTCCAAACAGGCTCCAGAACGCTGTTACCTAATTCTTCAGCATATGTTTTAATCTTAGAACTTCAGAACTGGAAGGAACCCTACAGGTCATCGAGGCCAGCCCCTGTCAAGGAGGCACGGGGGGGGGGGTTTCGAACTCCCAACCTCTGGCTCCGCAGCCAGACGCCCAAACCAGCAGTTACCCAGCAGTTCTGCCCGTGACCTGGAGGTTCTCCTGTAAAGGGAAGGTAAGGGAACCCGCGCCGAGGGAGCGACCGGGAAAGGTCGGGGCACACCTCCCGCCCGCCCCCGAAAAGGAAAGGGAGCAGGCAGCCCACTTACACGCCAGACTGGTTCAAGACCGCCAGCCCCTCCGGGGGGATCCTCCGCGTCACGAAGACCTTCATGAGTCGCTGTGCCGCGGCTCGCATTCGCCTCGCTCCCCGCAAAGCAAGTCCACGAAGTCCGCCCCAGGGCCCGGGCTCTCCTCCGCAGGCGCCTCCCTCCCTCCCCGGCCGCCCGCCCTCTCACCCACCCTCCACCCTCGGCCGAGGAGCCGCTTGCGCCGCAGCGCCCCCTGGTGCCTTGTCCCTGCTCGGTCACAGAGGCGTCCTCCCGCCTTGCCGCCATCTTCTGGCGGAGGGAGCGGGTGGTGGGGGTGGTGGGTTTTGTACCTTAAATCGTTGTGTGACAAAGGCCTTTAAATGTGTGTGACGGGAGCCCGTGTGGTGCAATGGACAGTGTCGGGCGAGCACTCTGGGGACTTGGGCTCAAATTCTCACTCAGTTGTGGAAACCCACGGGAGGGGGGGGCACGAGTAAACACTGCCTGGACTATCCAGTACTAAATACTATCCAACAAACACCAACAGAGCATGGACAGAGTTCCTACTCCAGTCCTCTGAAGATGCTGGCCACAGAGAGTGGTGAAAGGTCAGGAAGAACAACCTTCAGAAGAGGAAGAACAACCTTCAGAACACGGCCAAAGAGCCGGAAGAACCCATAACAACCTTCCTGGACCTTCTCACAAACCCTCAAAAAAAATGCAATTTAGTGTTGACAGGACGGAACAACAGCAAGGATTGCTGAATTTCCTCTGCTGAACAACTACTAAAGATGCAGGAGCCCCTGGGCTGCTGGAAACACACAAAAAAGTGTGTCCTATATCAAATCAAGCCTGAATTATCTCTGGAGGCAAAAATGTTGAAACTGAGGCTGTCCTGTTTTGGGCAGGTTATGAGAAGGCAAGATTCTCTGTAAAAGACAATAATGCTGGGAAAGGTGGAAAAGAGGAAGACCAGGCACAAGATGGATTGGTTCTTTAAAGGAATCCACAGTTTTGAGTTTACAGAAGCTGAGCAGGACCATTTGGAGAGAACTTATTCATAGGTTTGCCATAAATTGGAGGTGACCTAACAACAGTTGGTTATATTCAGGGCACTACTAGGGTAGACACAGGCCAGCTCTTACAAGCAGGACTGTTTTGCTGAGGGTAGACCCATGAGAGGTAAATTGACATTAGGCCAGGGGTGGGCAGTTAATTTCTATAGGGGGAAACACATGAAAAATCTGAACTGTGTTCGGGGGCTGAACCAACTTTACTTAAAAATAAAATGAAACAGTGATATGATTGTTTTTATTTTAAACTTGTTAATCTTCACAAATACTAAAGTTTTTTTGTGGTATGTTAAAGATAAGCAACTGATCAACTTTAGACAAAAAGCTATAAATGGTTTTGATGTTCAAAACTGTCCGCGGGCCGGACAGGAGCAGCTCGCGGGCCGTATATGGCCCTCAGGCCGCACTTTGTCCAGGTCTGCATTAGGCAGCTGTTTGGCTACATACTGAACCATTTAAAAAAAATCTTAAAGAAGGCACAGATTTGCATTAATACCTGTGTGCTAATATATACATATAGATGCAGATACAGAAAAGAGTTGCTGTCATATAAATGGAAATGTGGTATATCTCACCATAGTAAGGAAAACTAACTCACCCATTTGTGTGCCTGTTATGTCTCCTGTCTGAGTCCTGCTGACTAGCTAGCTAGGTGACTTCAAGGTCCTTGCTTCCCTTTCTTACAGTTTTTCAAGCCCTACCTGGAACTGACAACTCATCAGAGGATGACTTCAGCTAGAGGACTGTCCCCTTCATATGGGAGGCTGGAAAATGCATGTTTATCCAGAGGTAAGTTCCACAAGGGTGAATAGATTTTACTTTCAAGAAAGTATGCAGAAGATTGCAGGCCTGTGTACAGGGACACTCCTGCTGTTTCGATTTTTCATACATTGCATTGTGATGCCTAATGGAGACAAAAGCAACCATCTTTTCAATAAACATTTTTTGTACCAAGTAACAAATGACTGACTTGAAGGAAAAATGGCATGACAAAACCATTGGAGGCGGGTGAAGAATATACTTCAATACAAATCTGGATAAAACAAATAGGTGTGCAGGAAATATTTGTTGCAAGAGAGAGAGAAGGGGGAAGCTCCAGTCACTGCTCTGTGGTCTCTGTTCACATAGCAAAAGCACAAACCAACTTCATAGGTGACTTTATAAACTGGAAAATAATATTAGCAAATTCAGATGAGCCTGTAAACATAAATAGAAGCACAGGCACTACTATGAGAAGATGATATTTTATATTGTGCGTGTGCTCACATATGCACATTGCACACACAGAGGAAAAGGCAACTTTTTGTTTGAACTTCACTGCGGCAACTCAGTCCTTAACAGACAGCATATAGATGAGTAGACGGAGGAATTAGGTCAAAGGGCTTTGATTTGCTTGGCCAACAACAACCCTTTGCTCTTTCAAGCAGTCATTCTCAGCAGGGGCCCTGGAGCGTTCGAAGGGCCCACAAACTGGAAACAATTATTTACACACCACCTTATAAGGTTGCTCATGTGTCTTATACAATCTTGATTCAGCCTATATTTCATATTGTGTTTATGTCCATGGCCAAACAATGGTTGAGAATGGCTGATGTGAGACTGTCCTGTGCATGTGTACACACACACACACACACACACACACACACACACACACACACACACACACACACACACACACACACACACACACACACACACACACACACACACACACACACACACACACACACAGATGTATATACTGTGACAGTGTCTTCGTTAGTGATTCCTACAGCATCCATCTGGGACTTTTACACACTGCCACAGAACTGTTGTTTTGTTGTTACATGCTGTCATGTTAGAATGACTTATAACATCCCTAACAGGGCTTTCAAGGAAAGTGAGATATTTAAGGAGTGGTTCTACCAGTTCCATTCCCCCAGTGAGTCTCCATGATCAATTGGGGATTTGAACCCTGGTCTCGAGTCCTAATTTGTCACTCTGTTCACTATAGCACACTGGGTATCATGCCATATAGGACTAGCAAAAACCAAATTATGAAATGTGGAGCTGGGAGAAAAAATGGAAGGATATTCCAGAGTAGAATATTCTTCTGAAAGAACCCCCTTGAATGCTGGCCTACAAGGTCATTCAACTATATTTCCGGATGATAAAAGGAATTACTTTTCTTTCCTTTTTCCTTTAAGACACAGCATTTTTATCAACCTACAATAGCCATTCTGTCAAGCAATCATTGAAGCAACTGGTTTAAACAAGTTTAAGAAGAAAGAATTAGATAATTGTACTGCTAGAATAGCACAGAGGGCATACAGAAAGGGCAGATGAAACCCTGCTGTGAAAGGAAAGGAAACTGAAAAGATTTGGCCTCTTTGCTTTACAATAGAAACAAAAAAAAGAAAAAAAGAAAAGGGAACAGACAAGAACATTATAAAATATGATAAAGGCACAGACAATAAGAAAGAGTATTGAGAAGATTGGGACCCAATATAAGATGGTCCCCTAGACTGAAATGAACAATTATGAAAATGTGTGGATTTTTTTCTGGGAACAAAATGTACCTTGTTTTTTTGCCATGGTTGGCCCTACTGTTAGGTAGAGTGAGGCAGCTGTTTTAGAGTGTCATGAAAGGACAATAAATGTTTAGCTATGTTTTATTTATTATTGTAAATTAGAAGCGGACTCGAGAGTTCGCTGAGTTGGAGCACCTGAGCCAAGGATTGGGAATTTGATTTTCTACTGTACTTCCTAGGAAAAGAGCCAGCCTGTGTAGCCTTGGGCAAGCTACACAATCCCAGGGAGCACCTCAGAAGAAGGGAACGGTAAACCACTTTTAAGTAGTCTGTACCTTGAAAACCCTGAAAAGAGTCGGCATACCTCTTCTTGACTTGATGATACACAAGTATTATTGTAATAGCACCAGCAGGGAATGTGTTTCTTGTGAGACTTGGTGACTTAGGTTGGCTGGCCTTGGATGTCATGGGATGAAGAGGAGAGTGCAGTTGCATAGGAAAGTGTTTTTAGCCTTTCCTTTTGTATCTGACAATGCTGTCCTTTGGCCTCCAAGGAGAAGCGTTAGGAGGTTGGCTTGCAGTAAAGGAGGTCTGCTCCAGAAGCCGTCTCGTTGTGGCAGTGCAAACCTTTGCCACCATCCTTCCCAGTGGTGTTTGGTTCCTGAAAGCAAATGGGGTGCTGCTCCCAATGTCATCCCCAGGCAACCACCAGCCAGCCTATTCTTCCTTTACTACTTACAAAGGGTGAGGGCCAAGGCCCCAGCTGTGTTCCTCTCTTGCTCAGCCCCAAGTCACAAACAATGTGTGTGTGTGTGTGTGTGTCATGGGTGGGTGGGGGAGAGAGCAGAGAAGAAGCAGTAGGTTATATAGCATGCCACCAGCCCTGGCCCCACCCATCATTGGCTTCTGTGCCTTCAGACCCACCCACTACCTCTATGTGCAACAGCCACTGCTGATCCTTCATATCAGTGGCAGGGATGAGAAAATGAGGCATGGTGAGAGTATATTGGAGGGGGAACTTTGTTCCAAAGCCTTCCTGATTCTTTTAAGAAGTTTAATTTAAGACAGCCTTTGGACTCATTAAAACTGTAAGTACAATAATCAGTTCATATTTTTCTCAGCAACTCACTAGATGAGGAGGAAAAGGAAGACTGCTATTATGTAGGCCACAGTGAAATGCACCTGAGGGAATGTGCCCCAGAGCAGAAAGAAAGCAGACCACCAATTGTCTCGTTCAGTTGTCAAAATATCTTTTTGTGGATTCTATTCTGTGGAATGGTGGACCACTGCAGGCCTCGTTGCACCATAGCCCAGGGATTATGACACTCCCACAATTGTGTGGATGTCAGGTGTGGTGCTGAGGCTCATTTCACTGTATGGCAAGACATGGTAGGTCTCTTAGCCTATGGGTGAGCAATTAGTTGCCCATGCTGTTACCATATATCCTTCCTTCTTTACCTGGTATATTGTATATCATGTGCATTGTATGTATATAATGTCATTTAATCTGGGAAACTAGCTGTGTTGTGTTTGAGGATTCTCCTGCTCATTATGGTGGGTCATGTTCCCAAACCTTTGCCCAAAACTCTTGCCACACTGACATTTCTGCCTGTATACAAGCCAGACCTAGATTTATGCGGACACTAACTAAATTATGATTTAGGGCCTTGGATTATGAAGGATCTGTAATGCCAATACAAAGCAGCAGCATTCCACTATTAGCAAAAGCCAAAACAAAAGCAAAACTATTTAAAAAAAGAAATGCAGTACAATGGTACCTGTTAAAGATGGCATTGCTTAAGCAGTTGTGTATTTCACTCCAGCATGAACAAAGAAAGAAAATTGTTTTTTAAAAAGGGAGGGAGGGTGGAAATTTTACAGCTGGTTGTAAAGGAAGAGTTTGCTTCTGTTGATGTATTGTCAGTGGATGGCTAGTAAAACTTTTATGTGTGGCTTCCAAATTTCACTATTCCTAGCTTTCATTTTATTTCATTTTCCTGGCTGAAGGTATGTTGTACTATGCCTATAATATTCAAATATGATGCAAGATGAAAGAAGGGGCTTCAGAAAGTTTGGTACATAAATCATAATAGACAAAGTGAGTTCTGTTTTTATGGAAATTATCCAAGGCAGCATCCAATTGGTTGAGAAATGCTGAGCAAGCTGAAATGTACATTTTGTTCTATAAGATTTAGGTTTAGTAGATTTGTAGATGAATATTAGATTAGGAAATATTAGATCAGGTTTAGTCTCCCTTGGGGTGTATCAGGCAGGGGAATAAGATATACTAAGATATCTATATTAGGTTGATAGATTTTGTGTCTCTGTGTGTGATTTAAACTGGAAGGGTTTGTGTTCTGCTGTAGCAGAATCAGACACTGCTCTTCTTTGGGTGGAGTCTGCAGGCAGTATGAAGCACAGGGGTGGTAGAAGGAGGCACTTGGGGAAGGCTGCAGGAATGCTGCCTGCACCCTCTGCAGCAGCTTTTCTTGAGAGGAGAGGGAGAGGAAAAAGATAGTCTACAAGTGCTATTATGAGCCTCCCAAACAAAATCTGTCACCTACCTGCCATGTTCAGCACTGATACTGAAGGAGCAGCAGGCAGTCGTACAGGGTGGGTGTTTCTGCCAAGGAGGTGGCAGCGAAGCCTCTGGATCAAGGTGGGATGGATAGGGGTGAAACTCAGGCATGTTCCAGGGATGTCTTTGTGCATTCCAGCCAGGGCAAGGGGTCAAAAAAAGATGGCGAAGAAGGTACCTTTCTCAGAGCGGATGTGCCAGAGAAGGACAAGGGTGGCGTCTGCACTCAGACTGACAAGGTCAGCTTGGGTGGCGGCAGCAGTGCTGCTGCTTTTGTGGTTGGGAAAGAGGTTTATGAAGAGCCCCAGACATGGTCACTCATCTCCATACCATGCAAGCTCCGTCGTATTCAAGAAAGGGTTTACCTCCATTCCCAGCAAATCTCTCCTGGGCAAAGCTGTTGTGTGGTTGGTGGGAACTCCGCTTCAAGTACATGCATATTTGACATGGGGGGGGGGAGGAAGAGGCTGAGGGGATTCAGGCATGTGGAACTGAAATCGCCCCTGCCCTTCCAGCTGCACTTGCCCCATCAGTTGCCGGAACTAGTAGTGATGACAAGTTATGAATCCCTGATGGGAAAATTAAGTCAGAAACTGGAGCTCCCAAGAAATCAGTAATCTGGAAGCATTTTCACTTCTACATTCCTACAGTATTTAATTAAATTCTGTTAATATCTGATTGTGGTCAAAGTTATGGTTATCAACTATACTATTGGTACTATATATCATTCAGCTTTAGTTATGGCCCAGAAATAGAATCCTGATGCACAGAAGTAAATCTGGTGAACTTTTCCCTACCACATTATCACTTCTCACTACATTATCATTTTTAAAATAGCATTTTCAGGTAAATTTTAAGCAGTTATTTAAAGATAATATAGGAAGAAGAAGAAGCTGAGAGGTCTACTTAGGATTATACCCTGAACTATCTTACATACATTTACACAGGGTGCTCAGAACTAATAGCAGCTGCCATCGAGTATGAATTACATCCATAGAATTGCTTTTTGGGGGAGTGGGATGTGGTTGTGTTTCTTTCCAAAGCACAGAGTGAACATGTCTTCAGGCTTTGTCTTGGAATGTTTTGGTCCCTAAAAACATTCAGTGACTACGTACTCTGCAAATTGTGTTAATTCTGTGGATGGCAAAGGCTTCTTCAAAAATCTTCCAGCACAGATCGGCTAGCCATGACTGGTCCCAATCTCCCCACGGCACATTGCTGCTGCTCAGCGTTTGGCGGCATCGCTAAGTGATTCGTGCTGGAAACAAATTTAGAGCAGCATGTCCATTTCCTTAGAAATCCGAGGCAGGCAACTTGCAAATCCCAATGTCACGCATATTTGCTCTACTAAGAATGAACTGCGTGAATGTTTGCCGAAAGTGAATACCACTGGGATATAAACATAGACTGTGATCCTTTATACAGTCGCAGCAGTGAAGGAGCAAGGGCGAATGTTGGACTTTGGCTGCAGATAGCAGCATGGCGCCAAACCCTACAGCTTCCTAAATGACACTGGGCCAGCCATAGTCTTTTAAACTAACCTATCTTGCAGCATAGCTGACTGGATAGCTCAATGGCCTAGGTATCTGGCATCAGAGCCAGAGGTTGGGAGTTCGATTCCCCACTGTGCCTCCAGAGTTAAAAAGTCAGCCTGTGTAGCCTCAGAAGAAGGGAATGGTAAACCACTTTTGTGTATTGTTTCCCTGGAAAACCTTGGAAAGGGTTACCATAAGTCAGAATTAACTTGACAGCATGTTTCTTTTCTATCTTACAGCAGTGTTGTGAGGAACATATGTCCAAAGGTAGATACAGTATATATGCAGCATTCATTTCACTGAAAAAAGGTGAGATTTAAAATAAATAAGATAAAATTATAAAAGTAAATAAAAAATAAGATAAAAGTAAAAAAGTAAAAAAAAATTAAAGTAAATAAGATCTCAGCATAAACAATAAGAGTCCATTCAGGGTACAGTGACAGCCGGAAGCTTTCTAAGTCAGTGAATATTCAATCCATGTGGTCATTCATAGATAAAACAAAGACAAGTAATAATTTGCATGCAGCTGGAAAATGCTGTTAGCAGCAACTTCAGAAACGTATGTATTAGAATATAGAATGTGCAGCAATTTCATATTCTTTTGTTCAAAGCACATAATTAAAAGAGATTTGCAATTTTGACCACTAGGTGTCTCCATGAATCTCCCCACCCCCACCCGGCAATGCTGTCTCTACACACTTTCACTTCGGTGGTAGCATGTTGCTACTAGTGCTGACAAATTTCATTAACAACATAGGCTGCAGTACAGCTTAACTCTGATGAGACAAGGTTTTTTTGCTCATTAAAGCAAAGGCACGTATTAGAGGATCAATCCTTTTTGAGCCAAAAGAAATGTTTTGGCCAGAGCATATACGACACAGTTTTTAAAAAGAGGGATTGGGTGGTGGTGGTAAATGGAGATTTATTTCATGTAGAAGGCAGGGTCAAGGGTAACTACATATGTTGCATCAAAAACAACAGCATCCAGTTGCACCTGAAAGACTTAACACATTCCTGATGGTTGGAGTTTTCATGGGTTATAGTCTACCAAGTGGTAGAGAAATAACAGGAATTCATCTGGTTCTCAAGCTTCTCCTTCTGTTGTTTCCAGAAGATAAGCAAGTCTTTGCAAGCTGTTGTGACAGGCTTTACTCCTGAGCTGTGCTTTGGATGCGCAGTGGGCAAATGTCCAAGTTGTTAAGAATTGTTTCTGGCTCTGCCTGTTTCGGTTTCTCCCTGCCTTTTGCCCTTAGCTCCATCCATGGCTGGATGGTGGCCTCGGAAAGGTTTCCCAAATTGGAATTTAGCCTTTTGGATCAAAACATATTCCCCGTTCTCCACATCAGATGCATCAATGCCACCATAAGTACGTTAGTCTTTCATGTGCTATAAGACTGCCATTAATAAATGCATGATTATGAAAAAAGCAACAATAAACCAACCAATGGCATTTCAGTAGACAAGCAAGCACCATCTGGGATGAAACCCTGGTCTAACTCTCCCTGAAGCGTTCCTCCCTCCATCTCTACCATTTTGACCTCATAGATACTGTTCATTCCAGCAGACGATCATCAAGGATGCTTGATTATGGGTGAATCTGATGCAGAGTGGCTCTGTTGTAATAATGGGGTCTTGGTAATCACATCGAAATCTCCATTTCTCAGTGAGTCTTGTCTAATAATAATTACATGTTGTAGAGATGAGTCCAACTCATGGTAACTCTTTCTGGTCTAGAGGACCCAAACATGGTTCCCTTCTTTTGAGAGGCAATTTGGAACTGTGCAGATTGCCCAAGGCTGTACAGGCTGGCTCTTCTCCTGGGAAGCACAGTGGAATTGAACATGTAGTTTTATTTTTTCGCCGGTTACTCAAAGGGGCAGTCAATTTGTGGACATGTTAAAGCTGCATTGTTTGTAATAGGTGGAGATCACTGGAATAGTTGTGGAATTTTCTGCCTTTGGAACACCATTGTGTTTCTTTGACTGGTAATAGGATTCTGGCCACTGTTCGAATCTGTGTGGGACGCCTAGAAAACAGTTTGAGCTGTGTCCCTTTATCCCCGCATTTCTAACCAAATTTCTGACCTGACCCATAGCTACCTGACATGAACTGGCATTCAAAAGCCAATATGAAAAAGGAAATATATATTTGCACTGTAACTGCCAGGCTATGTATAGTTCGTTGTTACCAGCAACTTTACATTTGTATAACCAGCAGATACATTTCAATTTGTATAACCAAAAAACCAACCCACCCCCCAATTAACCCTTATTTGAATAGTCAAGGGAAGTCTTCAAAACAGTCTGCAGATTAAAAGACAGAGATGGTCTTTCCATCTTTATGGCTGAATCAAGTATGATTAATCAACTTTTAAAAAGTTGATTAATCAACTAAAATTATGTAAATGGTTAACAATCCTAGTCTCAGCACGGATGTATCCAGGTTCCAGACTTGCTGGCAGGCAAGGTATGTACTGATTGATATGTCAGAGGAGTTCTGTGTTCAACGTCACAGGTAACTGAAATAATAATATGACAGTGTTTAGAGTGTTCCAAGCACCTTGTATACATGATCTCTTATAACTGTTGTTAAATCGTTAACTGACAGTTAATGACCCACCTCCTCAGGCAGGCTTCTAATAACTATGACTAAGTCCTTGCATGCTGGTCTTTTCCTTTTAAAAGTTGCCTTTAAAGTTTCTAAATGTTTTAAAGTACTTAATAGTGTATGTTTTATTATTGTACTTCAGTAGTTTTTAATCTATAATTTATTGTATTTTTAGTATTACTTGTTTTAACATTGTGAGCTAGCTGCCTTGGGTCCCCTCATCAGGAGAAAAGTGGCCTACAAATCATACACAGTAAAATAAAATAAAATCCAAGGCTACACATCACTCTTATAGCTGAGCTTCAGGGCAATGCATAAAATGTAATATAAATATCAACAATATAATAAAAACACTAGTAATAGATTGAGCAGAAGTAAACAAAAATAAACATTAAATAAACATTGTAAAGAACATTAAGCTGCAAACAAAATAAAAGGCTAGTGTAAATAAAAATGTTTTGGTTCCCCCTGAATCCCCCTTGGAAATGCATTCTTCAGCAAAGGTGTCAAAGCAGAAAAGGCTCTTTTTTGTGCCTTCATAAAGTACATCTTTGCCTGAAAGCACTTCAAAAACAATCTTGTTCAGTGATCTGAATATATGGGCAGCATGGCTAGCTTGGGCTCCAGGGGAGTGGGTGGTGGCGGTTCATCATCCTCAGATTTGTGGTGTGGTGCCCCTCTGCTCTGGTCACAGGGTGTCTGTGATGGGCAGGCAGGTAAAGGAAGAGACACACCTTGAGGTATTTAAAGATCAACTCCTTCAGAACCCAGAGAGTATATGAGTTGGTCTTAGAAGCAAAAAGGCAGCCAGTTTAATTAGTTCTGAACATAGTTCCAGTCATAATCTGTATGCATAGTTCATATCCCTACAATGCCATGGCCAGAATCCTGACAGTGTTCATATGAGGTTGCTGTTACTTGCTGTGCCTAATTGACACATTGGGGCATCCCTTAGTAAAGGGCTTGGTCATGCACTTGATTGGTCAACCAAGAGCCCTGGCATCAAATCAATTTGCCAAAATTAGCCACAGCAAGTAATGCACACTTTTTTCAAGCATACTGGTCCGATTCTGGCTATAGTGTCTTAAATTATATAATAAATGCATTTAGAATTGTGGGAGACAATCATCTCCTTTCCCCCACGGCAGTTACATCAACTATCTGGAATCCTAATAATCAAATTCCGCATTAGCTGAAGCTCCCAGAAGAACTTCATGGGCAACCTCACTTAAAATGCACTGGAGTAATACAGACTCTCAGGCCACAGATAACATAAACGATGTGTATGTGTACCTATTACCATATTTCTGGAAAGTATATTGGTAGCATTAATCTTATAAACAGTGCTGAGGGTGGGAGTATGTAGCCATTTGAACATACTAGCCATACTGGGCACTGTGGTCCAGTAACATCTGGAAATAGGTTTCGCATCCTGGTTTAATCCAAGAAGACTCTTCTTGCAAATATTGCCTGCAAGGTTGAGAACCCAGGAAGGATCTTTGCTTCATAGCACAAAGCTGTTCCCATATGGCTAAATGTCCTACTGCTCCTCAGCTTTTATCTCTTCCAGGACAAATTCTCATGAAACTAAACATATGTAAGTACACTAGACATAAATAAACTTCATCACTTGGGACCATCGGCATGTGTTGGGTTTCAATGCCTATCAGTCTCATCCAGCATGGCTATGTAGTCCAACTCCATATGGAGGGTGTCAGTTGAGGAGAAGGCAGAAGTAGATTCAAGAAGAACATCTTGAGAAGCCACTAGAATGGTTTTGTTGAAAGGATGATGCTCAGTATTCAAGGTTTGCACACCCACTTTAAAACAGGAGATACCCCCAAGGTCTTTTTATATTTGACTAAGGGTAGGGTCTTTGAAAGCCCCCTCTGCAAGAGAATATTAGATGAACTGCCTTTCAGACACAAAGAAAATGGAAAGTAAGAAAATGCCAAGGTTGATAAGATGTAGAATATTTTCTTTCTTTTTAAAATTTTATTTCTGGGAATGTGCCCATTCTCTAAATGCAAATATATTGGAGATTGTCCCTGTAGATTGCCTAATGCTCGGTAAGAAATACAGATAATTTTAATGAACCAGCTCCCCCTCAGCAAATGCCAAGTTAGCTTAAAGAAAGAAAGAAAGAAAGAAAGAAGAAGAAGGTCACATTCTAAAAAGATTGCTTATCTTTCAGTGACATTCATGTTCCCACAATGAGCAGAACAGCAGCAGTAACATCACTGCTAATATCAGAGCCTATGTCTACAGGCCCGGCGGCATGGCTAAAAGCTTTGGAGAGACACAGAGCAATATGTAATTAATTAGAAAAAGCTGTGTTTAACACAAGTTACGGTTGATAGACTTTATCATATGCCAAGAGGCAAGGAAACGACCAGGAAGGAGCAGCTCCAGCATTCTTGACCGCCGCTCTGTGATTTTCCATATCCATTATCTGTATGAGACACTGTTGTCTAAGCTTGGGAAAGTCAATTATTACCATTTTCTCTTTTTCCAACCCAGCTTGAGGAAAAAGGGAAATCTACTGTTTCAGGAAGGTGGATACAGGAAGTAACAGACCACTCTGTCAGATGTCGGCACTGCACAAAATTCTAGGACAAATCATTATGGGTTGGTTTGTTTGTGACCAGCCAGAAGATAAATGTGTTGATTAAAGCAAAAAGCAAAGGGTGCTGCTTATATACCACCCCGTAGTGCTTTAAGCTCTCTCTGGGTGGTTTACAATTTAATTATGCAGGCTACACACTGCCGCCCTCCAACAAGCTGGGTAGTCAGTTTCCCATCCTTGCAAGGATGGAAGCTAAGTCAGCCTTGACTCAGCTACCTGAGCCCAGGATCGAACTCAGGTCATGAGCAGAGTCTTCACTGCAGTACTGCACTTTAGTCACTGCACAGTATCAATAGTAGGTATTAATATGAGTTTGCTCAAAAGAAATCATGCTAAATGTATTCTCGAAGGCTTTCATGGCCGGGATCTGATGGTTGTTGTGGGTTTTTTGGGCTCTTTGGTCGTGTTCTGAAGGTTGTTCCTCCTGACATTTCACCAGTCTCTGTGGCCGGCATCTTCAAAGGACTGGAGGACTCCTGCAAATAAAGTATTTCTGCCATACATCAAAGAGGTCACGGACCGCATGGGGAAACACAACCTACAAACAGTATTCAGACCCACCACAAAAATACAACAAAGGTTACGGTCAGCAAAGGACAAAAGAGACCCCCTCACCACTGCAGGAATTTGCTGGATACCTTGCAGTTGTGGACAGGTATATATTGGAACCACAAAACACAGCATTCACACCAGAATCAAAGAACATGAGAGACACTGCAGACTAAAACAACTAGAAAAATCAGCAGTAGCTGAATATCCCTAAAACAAGCTGGACATGAAATTCTATTTCAAAATACTGAAGTACAGTACTGGACAACACCAGCAATCTATATGTAAGACTGCAAAGGGAAGCCATTGAAATCCGTAAACATCAGCATAGCTTCAACAAAAAAGAAGAAAGTCTGAAACTGAACAAGGCCTGGCTTCCAGCACTGGAAAATACAGTCTGCAGAAGGTCAATGAACTCTACCCAGCCACAAGGACCAGGGATCATTGCACAAAAAAGACCAGCTAAAGACACCCATCAACCACAGTGACAGATAATCTCTCCCATTTATCACAACAATACATCCACAACAAAAACACGCTGATCGCCCTATCTCCTGAAAAGGACAAAAGCTGTTCCCACAGCTATAAATACTCACATATCCAACAAACAGCAACAGAGCATGGACAGAATTCCTATTCCAGTCCTCTGAAGATGCCGGCCACAGAGACTGGCAAAATGTCAGGAAGAACAACCTTCAGAACACGGCCAAAAACCCTGAAAAACCCACAACAACCATCAAGTCATGCTAAACTGATCTCATCTCATTTTTTACATAGTTATTAGTTTGGTAGATGATGGAATGCTGTTGACACAGTATATTTTTACTTAAATCCAATTATTAATCTCAGCAAGAGTAGATTAACTGAATAATTTACCTAAGTGTGGATTTATCATATCCCCATGGTTTCACTTAGTCTACTCTAGCTGGAATTAAGGATTTGGATGTGTGGTTTTGATTCCAGCAAAGCAAGATTTTCAGTGGTGCTGACAAAATGGCCAAATGTAGGCTGGGGCACTAGTGTCATTAGGCAGATCCCTAGCTAGCTGAGAAACTGTACCCAACTCAACATTTTCCTGGAAGGAGGTTGTGAGTGGAGTACAGTAGCGTGGACGCCCTGAATTCTGTTTCTTGGTGGTGAAGCTGGAAGAGGATGAAGATGGCCTGGTTATCAAATGTGCAAATGTTGCAAAGGTTGAAAAGACAGCAAAAGTCATTAAAGAGAACCTTAAAATTCACAAGGATCTTGATAGGCTGGAACAAGGGGGCCAAATCTAGTCAGATTAAACAGAGGTAAATGCCAGGTTTTCAGTTCAGGTATGAAAAAGGATCAAGGACAAGAGTTTAGTTTTATAAGGAAGGCAGAACTACATGTGAAAAAGTGTCTTAATGCTGTCAAGTAGATTCCAACTGATGGCAACCCTGTCCAAGGTTTTCTAGATCTCTGTATAGTACTAAGACATGGTTTAACATTCCCTTGTTCTGGGGGTGCCTTTGGACTGTGCAGCTTGCCCAAGACTAAGTAGTCTGGCTCTTTTCCTGGGAGTCAGAGTGGGGAATCAAACTCCTGACCCCTGTTTCACCAGTCAGGTACCTAACTCATTGAGTGGAGTAAAAAATAAAATATGATCCAGCAGCTGAGGAAAATCCTGCCCAGCTCCAAATTATTCTAGTTGTCTGCTTGAAGGTCAGGCAAGGTGCAGTGCCCACGACTGTTTCTGGGGGCTCTGTCCCCAGAGTCTTTACCACCAGAAAAATCTCCTATGGATTTTTATTCTTGGAAGCTTCCAGAAATTATGGTTCTCTCTCTCTCCCTCTTTGTCTGTCTGTCTGTCTGATTTATATACCATCCATCTGACTACCAAGACCACGCTGGGCGGTTTACAATGACAACAACAAAATAAGAGCAATAATCAACAAGAATAAATTAAACAAAGAAAATACAGATCAAAATAATATATAAGATAATAAACATATACTAAGCATTTCTAAAGGATGTGGTGGCGCTGCGGGTTAAACCGCAGAAGCCTCGGTGCTGCAAGGGCAGAAGACCAGCAGTTCTAAGATCGAATCCACGTGACAGAGTGAGCCCCTGTCACTTGTCCCAGCTCCTGCCAACCTAGCCGTTCAAAAGGATGTAAATGCGAGTAGATAAATAGGTACCACCACAGTGGAAAGGTAACGGCGTTCCATGTCTAGTCACGCTGGCCACGTGACCACGGAAACTATCGGTGGCTCTATGGCTTGGAGACAGGGATGAGCACTGCGCCCTAGAGTCGGACATGACTGGACTAAATGTCAAGGGGAACCTTTACCTAAACATTTCTAAACAGATCACAAAGGTGTTCTGCACTGCTTCTTTCTCCCACACCCTATTGAACTCTCTCTTAATTTTTTAAAACTAGGACTTCCAGCCACTTCTGATTTTGTTATTTGTGTTTTTGGTAGTTCCTGCAGCCTTCTACAATCCTGACAACAGAAATAATAATAATAATAATAATAATAATAATAATAATAATAATAATAATAATAATAATAATAATAATAATAATAATAATAATAATAATAAATGTGATGATGATGATGATGATGATGATGATGATGATGATGATGATAATAATAATAATAATAATAATAATAATAATAATAATAATAATAATAATAATAATAATAATAATAATAATAATAATAATAATAATAATAATAATAATAATAATAATAATAATAATAGAAGACATAAAACTATATGGAAAATGTTCCACAGAGACAGAATCACTGCTAAAAACAGTGCAAATATTTAGTGAAGGTATCCAAATGTAATTTGGAATTGACAAATGTGCAGCTCTGTCTATACACCGTGGTAGGATCCAAAAACTAGATGGAATAGAGTTAAAAAAGGCAATATTTTAAAAATCACTCCCAAGTGATGACAATTATAAATACCTTGGAATACTAGAAGCAGACAACATCCTGCACACAAAAGATAAAGATCTGACAGAAAGGTAATACTGTACATCAAAAGACTCTGGAAAATCTTAAAATCAAAATTAAATGGGGGAAATACAACAAAAGCCATAAACATGGGCCGTTCTAGTAATTAGATACCCAGCTAGAATAATAGATTGGACTCAAAACAGACTAGAAGAATTGGATCAAAAAAACACAGAAACTAATGAACATGCATCACACACTATATCCCAAAAGTGATGTGGACAGATTTTATTTCCCACGAAAAATTGGAGGCCGTGGATTTCTGCAAATACAGCAGGGAGCAGAGGAGGAGAAAAGAAGCCTAAATGATTATATCAATACAAGCAGAGAAAAATTACTGAAATCAATGAAAATGGAGAATATTTTGAAAACAAGAGTAACAAAGGCTCAATATAAGATACAAAATTTGAAAATAAATTAAACAAGTGGAAAAATAAACCCCTACATAGACAACACCTGAGAAATACTGATGGAAAGCATGATAATAATTCAATATGGTCATGGCTAAAACTGGGGGGCCCTTAAGAAAGAAACCAAAGGCTTGATTTTTGCTGCACAAGAACAAGCACTCCAAACCAACGACATGAAAGCTAAGATCTAAGCCAGGGATCAGGGAACTTTTTTACCTTTTACCCCCCCCCCCAAAAAAAATTTATATACGCCGACTTTACCCCCTTGATTTGAAAGGAAGGAAATCATACATTATTTGAATTCAAAATCTTATTGAATCTATTCAAAATTACTTTGAAAGCTTCAACTTACTTGAAAACTTCAGATTTTGGAGAAATGATGTTGCTTCATCTTGGATATGAGAGCATCAATACTGGGGCTCTGCTCATCCTCATTACCCCCAGGATTTTCATTTTTACCCCATTTGGGGTAAATAACTTGCTGGCCTCCAAAAGCCCGTGGGAACATCAGGTAGAGAAGGTGTCAGAAAATGAGGAAGTCAAGACGTTGTGGAATTTCCGGACCCAAATGAACAGACACCTTGGACATAACACACCAGATAGAGTAGTAATAGAACAAAGAAATGTCCGGATCATTGCCATTGCCATTCCAGGGGATGCCAGAGTTGAAAATAAAGAATCAGAAAAACTAACAAAGTACAGAGACCTGGCAATTGAAACATCTCACTTGTGGATGAAGTATGTACCCTTCAGTGGTCTCCATTGTTATCGGACTTTGGGAACAATATCAAGAAATTTCACATATATTAGAAGCAGTTGCAGATTTCAGAAATGACATCATCAGAACTACCAAGAAAATGGCAATATTAGAAACAGCAAACATACTGAGCTGATCTTTAACAGATACTTAGGTTTTTGATTAAAACTTGTATCTGTTTGATGATACAATGTTTTTATAATTTTGACTGACTGTGTTTGGCATTTTCAAATCATAATCATCCTCTGGAAGGACCCTATGAATCCAGCCCCTGCCAAGGAGGCACAGTGGGGAGTCAAATTCCCAACCTCTGATTCCGCAACCAGATACTGTATGTGAACCACTGAGCTTTCCATCAATTAAAGACATTTAGTATCCGTGGTGTGATGATAAATTTGGATGCACAGGAGCTCATTGCTCTAAGAAATGAGAGAGAAACAAACAAAAATATTTACTTCAATCATCTAGTCAAGGTTATCAGAGGATGACTTTTTGAAGTTTAAATAGCTAGGAATTGAATCATGCTTTGGGTTGAATTAGGGCTCCCCCCTGGTGGTGGCGCTGCGGGCTAAACCACAGGAGCCTGTGCTGCAGGGTCAGAAGACCAGCAGTCGTAAGATCGAATCCATGCGACAGAGGGAGCGCCTGTTGCTTGTCCCAGCTCCTGCCAACCTAGCAGTTCGAAAGCATGCAAATGCAAGGAGATAAATAGGGACCACCTCGGTGGGAAGGTAACAGCGTTCCGTGTCTAAGTCGCACTGGCCATGTGACCACGGAAGATTGTCTTCGGACAAATGCTGGCTCTATGGCTTGGAAACGGGGATGAACACCGCTCCCTAGAGTCGAACACGACTGGACAAAAATTGTCAAGGGGAACCTTTACCTTTACCTGGTGGTGAAGTTACAAATCTGGAAGTGCACGATAGTCCCCATGGCCAGCCGCACTCCCATATGGAGAGTCTAAATGTGCAGGCCACTGGGTCATGGCATATCAACAGTTTAGGAGCAGGTGTGTTGTAAAGTGAATGTCTCTTAATCACCTTCCCAGACCAAACCACCTTCGGATCCTTTGCACTGTAATAGGGATAGGTAGCAATTATATACGGAACTGTCCCTAGCCAATCCATTACATTCCTAAATACTGTAAGAACTGTAGCTAAGTTACAGGAAGAAAATGGAAGCTATGACAGAGAGAAGGATGTTATATGATCCCTGCAGGATGTTCCAGAACATCTACTGTGAGAGCCCTGCCTTGATGACACCCTATTTAGTTTCATACTTTCATATGTTTGCTTATTTAAGAATCTTTTTATCCTGCTTTTTATTCGAAATATCTCCAAGCAGTTTACAGAACAGAACACACACAAAAAACCCGTATTAGCTAAAAGTAATAAACTATAAGAGAATAACATTAATCCTAAACAGTTCATTAAAACCCCAGTGTAAAATGCAACATCAACAAAAACAAGTCAGTAGCATTAAAAGGGGAAAGGAAAAAAGGAGGAAAAAATGTAAATTTTTTATTTATGTATTTATTTGAAATATTTTATCTCTCCCCTGGGTGACTTACAGTATTAAAAAAAGCTTTAAAAAATAAATTATTACAATATTTTAAAAGAATTAAACAAATATCAAGTTAAAAATAGTAGATAAAAAGTACTAAAAACACATTTAAACTAACACATTTAAAAGCACTAAGGCACAAACAATTCTATTTTTAAAACCTCTTCTAAAACAGCCAGTCGCTAAGGGAAAGCCTGCCCGAAGAGAAAAGTCTTTGCCTGCTTGGAGAAGGGCAGCAACGATAGGGACATTCTGGCCTCTCAGAAGTTCCAGAGTTTGGGAGCAGGAACAGAGAAGGCCCTCTCCTGTGTCTCCACCAAACAGACCCATGGAGTTGGTGGGACCAACAGAAAGGTCTATTGGAACACTTTAAAGACTAACAGATTTATTTTAGTGGGAGCTTCCATGGATCAAAATCCATTAACATGACTACTGGGCAGGGGAGAATTCCTTTCTTTTAAAGTAACTTCTAATTTATTCATTACACAAAAACAGCATCCTCAACACTATTCATCGTGGTTTTGTTGAAATATAACTTTGGTGCACCTTTGTTACTTTGGAAGAGCCTACATAGTTAGAAGTGTCTTAATTGTAGCCTGTCAGTTTCCACCTCTATATTGAACCAAATATTGGCTGAAATCCTACTGAATAGTTATGCTTGTTGCAACTCAACGTCACCCAAGTAATTGTGACATGGCAGAAGTGCTATTCACAAAGCATGGATGAATTTTGCAGCTGATCATGATGCACACCATGAGACTGATTGCACAACCGCTTCATACACCCTTGTCGCCTGAGCATCATCTTGAGAAAGCTATAGCTGTATAACTTTGTGGTATGTGGGCACCCTGAATTTGGGTTTTTTACTGGAAACTGAGCCCATTGCTGAGGGAGGTTTCAGGGATAAAGGTAGGCTTTTATTGATATTTTGCTAAGGAATTTGCTTTTGTCTTTGCCCCCTGCACCACATGGTCCTAGAGGGGGCTGGGCCTGACGCCCTGAATTTGGGTTTTTTACTGGAAACTGAGCCCATTGCTGAGGGAGGTTTCAGGGATAAAGGTAGGCCTTTATTGATATTTTGCTAAGGAATTTGCTTTTGTCTTTGCCCCCTGCACCACATGGTCCTAGAGGGGGCTGGGCCTGACGCCCTGAATTTGGGTTTTTTACTGGAAACTGAGCCCATTGCTGAGGGAGGTTTCAGGGATAAAGGTAGGCCTTTATTGATATTTTGCTAAGGAATTTGCTTTTGTCTTTGCCCCCTGCCCCCTGCACCACATCAAATACCCTAACTCTTAACCCCAATTCTAATATGGTAAATATGAATTACCTGAAACTCTCTAATCCTATTTCTTACCCTAATTTGGGAAATAAGAAAGCCACTCAACATTGCATACTCCCACATTATTAGAGAGCAGGCCGGGTAGGTGGGGCTCGTCAGCCCTGGAAGGCAGCCCATCTAGGAGAAGGAAAACTCCGAATTTAAACCTCCACTGCTTTGTGGCTATATCCACTCATGGAAAGGGCTTCAGGAGATAACCTCGAGGCAAAATCTGGAGCTGGAGTCCCGGAGGCACTTTGTGTCACTCTGCCAACTCCTGCGACGTTGCTGGAACCAGTTGTATTGGCTCTTGCCTCTCCACTGGACCATTTCAGCGACGTGGAGAGGGGGGATTTGCTGCTTGGGTAACAGCCTATCCTCCATATTATTTTACCCAGGCTTCGTGCTCTGGAGAGGACACTCCAGCTTCGCATACAGCGTCGAAACAACACGGGAAGTAGCAGTTACCGGTTATAAGTCTTTGCTCAATTGGCGTAGAGCAGGACGCCAGGGGCTACTTCTGACGGTGGGAGAGGTCATTGCACCTCACTAGGTAGATACCGCCCGCCTTAAGCTGGGCAGCCCCCAGCCAGTAAGGTGCTACCTCGCCACGGTCTGTTAACTCCACGGGGTGCGTGGGGTTTAGGGTCAAACCCAACAAGCAGATCGATAACCGTGCACCATGCAACAATCGTAAGAAAACTTCTGCCCTAAAGCTGGGCACCTGGAATGTACGGACAATGACCCCTGGCTTTCCTGACTACGGCTTTCCTAACGACCTGCAAGAAATAGATGATGTGCGCAAGACAGCTGTCATTGACATGGAACTGAGTAGACTGCAGATGGACATTGTTGCCTTACAAGAGACAAGACTGCCAGACTCTGGATCTGTCAAAGAAAAAAACTTCTCATTCTTCTGGCAGGGAAAACCATCGAATGAGACCAGGGAATATGGTGTTGGCTTTGCAGTCAAAAATACTCTTCTGAGATGCATTGTTCCACCTACTGTGGGGAGTGAAAGAATCCTGTCTCTGCAGCTCCACTCATCAGCAGGACCAGTAACCCTCATTAGCGCATATGCACCAACACTGTCATCCACTCCAGAAGTGAAAGACAAATTCTATGACGATCTGGCAGCTACTATCAAAAAAGTCCCTGAAAGAGAGGCACTGTTCATTCTTGGAGACTTTAACGCTAGAGTTGGTGCTGATCATAATTCTTGGCCCACTTGTCTAGGCCATTTTGGCATTGGAAAGATGAATGAAAATGGCCAACGCTTGCTGGAGTTTTGCTGCTATTATGGTCTTTCTGTCAGCAACACATTCTTTAACACGAAGCTGCAACACAGAGTTTCCTGGAGGCATCCAAGATCCAAGCATTGGCATCAGCTTGATCTAATCCTCACTAGACGTTCCAGCCTTCCTAGTATTACGATCACACGCAGTTACCAGAGTGCTGATTGTGATACTGATCACTCCCTGGTGTGTAGTAGAGTAAAACTACGAACAAAGAGAGTATATCACACGAAAAAGGAAGGAAGACCACGTATTGACATCAGCAAGACTTGCGATGAAAGAAAAGTGAAGGAATTTACCCAAGCACTTGAGGAAGCCCTTCCAGGTCCGGCTGATGCAAATGCATCTGAACGATGGGAACACTTCAAGAACACTGTCTATAACACCGCCTTGTCCACCTTTGGCAAGAAGACCAAAAAGATGGCTGACTGGTTCGAAGCCCATTCAGAGGAGTTAATGCCAGCCATCGAGGATAAGAGAAGAGCTCTAGCAGCATACAAAGCCTGTCCTAGCGAGTACAACTTGCAAGCTCTTCGAGCTGCTCGCAGCCAAGCCCAACAGGCTGCCAGGAGATGCTCCAATGATTATTGGCTCCAGCTCTGCTCTCAGATACAGTTAGTAGCGGTCACAGGTAACATCAAAGGAATGTATGATGGTATCAAGCAGGCCTTAGGTCCAATACAGAAGAAATCTGCTCCCCTGAAGTCTGCTACAGGTGTGCTCATCCAGGACCGAGCACAGCAGATGGAACGCTGGGTACAGCACTACTCTGAGCTATATTCAAGAGAGAATGTAGCAACCGAAGAAGCATTAAATAACATTGAGTGCCTGCCTGTCTTGGAAGAGCTGGACAACGAACCAACCCTAGCAGAAATAAAAGCGGCCTTGGACTCCCTCGCCTCCGGCAAGGCACCTGGAAAGGATAACATCCCTGCTGAAGTGCTGAAATGCGGTAAGGAGATCATCACCACCGAACTGTATGAAGTCTCTTGTCTCTGCTGGAGGGAAGGTGGAGTACCACAGAACATGAAGGATGCAAACATCGTCACATTGTACAAGAACAAAGGAGACAGGGGTGACTGCAATAACTACCGTGGCATCTCTCTTCTTAGTGTGGTAGGGAAGCTGCTTGCCCGTGTTGTGCTGAAGAGGCTCCAGGTGCTTGCAGATAGAGTCTATCCAGAATCACAGTGCGGATTTCGAGCTAATAGATCCACCACTGACATGGTATTCTCCCTCCGACAGCTGCAGGAGAAATGTAGGGAACAACAACAGCCACTCTTAGTGGCCTTCATAGACCTTACAAAAGCATTCAATCTGGTTATCAGGGATGGCCTTTTTAAAATACTTCCCAAGATTGGATGTCCACCGCGTCTCCTTAACATCATCAGATCTTTCCATGAGGGAATGAAAGGCACTGTAGTTTTTGACGGCTCAACATCAGACCCCTTTGACATCCAAAGCGGAGTGAAACAGGGCTGTGTCCTCGCACCAACACTTTTTGGGATCTTTTTTGCTGTCATGCTGAAGCATGCCTTTGGAGCTGCAACCGAGGGCGTCTATCTCTGGACTAGATCAGATGGAGAGCTCTTTAATCTCTCTAGATTGAGAGCGAAGACCAAAGTCCAA
This sequence comes from Pogona vitticeps, assembly GCF_051106095.1. Taxonomy (NCBI): domain Eukaryota; kingdom Metazoa; phylum Chordata; class Lepidosauria; order Squamata; family Agamidae; genus Pogona; species Pogona vitticeps. Next base: position 199,011,232 of record NC_135784.1, read on the forward strand.
CTGAAATGCATGCGGGACTTCCTCTTCGCAGATGATGCAGCCATTGTTGCCCACTCTGCTGAAGACCTCCAACAACTCATGAATCATTTCAGCAAGGCCTGCCAAGACTTTGGACTAACAATCAGCCTGAAGAAAACACAAGTCATGGGCCAGGGCGTGGACTCACCTCCCTCTATTACCATCTCCACACAAGAATTGGAGGTTGTTCATGACTTTGTGTACCTTGGCTCAACCATCTCTGACACCCTCTCTCTAGATGTCGAGCTGGATAAACGCATTGGGAAAGCAGCCACCATGTTCTCTAGACTCACAAAGAGAGTATGGCTCAATAAGAAGCTGACGACTCATACGAAGATTCAGGTTTATAGAGCCTGTGTTCTAAGCACACTCTTGTACTGCAGTGAGTCCTGGACCCTTTGTGCACGGCAGGAGAGGAAGCTGAACACCTTCCATATGCGTTGCCTCCGACGGATTTTTGGCATCACCTGGCAGGACAAAGTTCCAAACAGAGCAGTCCTAGAACAAGCTGGAATTTTCAGCATGAATACATTACTGAAACAGCGACGCCTACGTTGGCTTGGGCACATCGTGAGAATGGCTGATGGTCGGATTCCAAAGGATCTCCTCTATGGAGAATTAGTGCAGGGAAAGCGCCCCAGAGGGAGACCACAACTGCGATACAAGGACATCTGCAAGCGAGATCTGAAGGCCTTAGGAATAGACCTCAACAGATGGGAAACCCTGACATCTGACCGTTCAGCCTGGAGGCAGGCAGTGCATCACGGCCTCTCCCAATTTGAAGAGACTCTTGCCCAGCAGGCCGAGGCAAAGAGGAAGTCACATAAGCAGCAAAACCAGGGAGCCGGACAGGGGACAGACTGGGTTTGTCTTCAGTGTGGAAGGGACTGTCACTCTCGAATTGGCCTTCTCAGCCACACTAGGCGCTGTTCCAAGCCCTCCATACAGAGCACGCTACCATAGTCTTTCGAGACTGAAGGATGCCTAACTATGTGGGCACATACTGGATGCCAGCCGTTGAGTGAACATTGGTTACGATGATGCTAATGGCAGGCTATCACTAGCCATTCAAAAGTTATTTTTCCCTTGATTCTCCCCACCCCAGGGCCAACTGCAGCCATTTGCTACTTGAAGCAAAGAAAAAGGTGACGTTTCTCCCCATTCTTTGTCCTGAAGCCAACTGGGCTGGCAGCTGAATCTTTCTACAACATAGATGATGGAACAACATCCTAAAGCAGTAGGCTCACTTAGGTGGCCCACAACAGACCCTTTGGCATGTAACTCTTTCCTCCAGTGTCTTGCTGCTGCTTCTCTGTGTCTGCTGCTTGAGGCAGTAGGCTCACTCTACCTAAGGGTAGGACTGGCCCTGGAACATTTGCCCCGCATGTTTCCCTTGCAGCTTAGACTGCAAGTACACTGACATGCCACATCAGAGTGATTTAACTTTGCTACAGCTCAATTATCAACCTATCTACTGTTTCCAGTAGTGATCACACAGGGGCCATGGACTGATTTAGAGCCAGTGCTCACTCTGGACTCTGTACAATCCACAGTTCGGCCCACACCTTCTCCTTTCCTCTTCCTTCTCTTTTCTTCCCTTTCCCCCTCTCTCCTCTGTTCCCACCTCTGCTGATCCTTTTATGGTTTACTTTTTAAATTTGTTTTTCCTGCACAGGTGATCTAGCGCTAAACTAGTATATTAATACAATGACTCAGCACTGAAGTCACTTATTCAATTTTTTTAATGGGGATACTTGGAAGACAGATAACGGAGGTGGCTGTTTCTGTGGTCCCTAAACTTTATGCCCCTATGTCATCACAACACCACCCACATGCTCCCTTATTCATCCACAGAATAAAAGAACTGATCATATGGGGGAAAATCCATTTGAATCATTCTGGCTTGAAAAAAAATCAGAAGTAAAAATCTGACAGAACTCCTCCATTTTATAACCGGAGCAAATCCTGCAGTAGTCACAACCTTACTCAGCCTGGGATCCTGCAGCTGTCTTGATAGCTGTTAATATTTGTTCATTTTGTGGGCTCAGACACAGACCTAAGTAACTGGAACTGTAATGTATTCACTCAACTACTAGGGGCAAGAAGGCTGGGTTGAGGGAGGAGCCACAAGAAATCACAAGGGGAGAGAGCACAGCGGAGATTGGACAGTCACAAAGCATTCTCTATTCTTGGGAGAATCCGCCTATTCTTTCTCTAGATTAAGGAAACAATGGTGTTTTCTTTCTGCAGCTGGTCTGACAGCTTGTCATTAAAAGCAAAATGTAAATGAAGACCAACCTATAGGTGTCAGGTCTCCCACATTACCACAATGTCACGGGACCTTTGCAGCTGAAACGCCTCCTGACAATGGGAGACTGCACTAATCCAGGCAAGATGTTTGTCTGGATTGTGTCTATAGGAACAAAATCTTGCTCCGCCAGCCCTCCTGTTTGCCTCCTTCAAAGGAAGAGCAGCGGGACACCATTGAGGGCAGAAGGTTGCTACCCATTCATAATTTTATCGGCCAATTGTTATTTGGGGAGCTTCCTCTGTCCTGCAATCATCTGTGAGGAGTTTGCCTGGCCTATTGTTCTTTTTACAATCAAGGTATCAAGCTGGTGCATCAAAACCAGATTCAACCAATCCTGCATTCTGTTTGAAAAGAGAGGCGGGGGGGGGGGGAAGGAAGTGAGTATAAGACTATTAGAATTCTTTTGCTTTTTTTAAAAAAAAAATAATGAATACACAGAGTTGTTTTGTTTGTTCTAACCCCCCTCCAAACAGTTCAATTGTTGCAGATGATAACTGGGGCTATAATGATCATTTAGCACCAGCCTTGTGGCTTCTGGCTTCCTCCTGCTTTCTGCTTCATTCCTGCCTCCTGGTTATTCCTACAGTGCTACCTTCTAGCTGTAGACAATGGCAACTGTGGCCTTCTTGATATTTTTGAACTAACTTCCAGAATCCCTCACTATTGGCTATGCTGATGGGAGTGGTAGGCAAAAAAAAAAGCAAGCATGCCAACGAAAAAGAACAAGTGCAAAACCCTATCTAGAGTTCTGAAGTGACCCAGCACTCTTTATGAATTATTTTCTCAATACCTGACATTATGAAAGAGATGGACAAGAGACCATCTCTGTTTCTGTTCAAAGAATGACGGGGTGCTTTTACATTCTTTGCCTCAGGCAATAAAGTGTTTTGAGCTGACTGTCGGGGAGGTGAAGACAGTTGTTTGAATTGTATTGCTAGGCATTTTTCAATGTTGGTCCTAAAAGGACCTAGAAGGAACTGTGGAGTTGTGATGCCACACAGACTTTCACTTCAAGCAGCAAAATGGGTTAAATAAGGGCACTCCTTGAAAGGGGGGTCTTCTTTCCCTCCCCTTGTCCTAACTTCACCAACAGATCAACTGATCAATCAAACAGGAAAATAAAACCTTTTCTGTGTACCTATTAAAAACACACATTTTTTCTCTGTATCTGGTCCACCCTAGCTAGCTCAGCAGAATCTCAAAAAAGTCTGCTCAGATCTTTGTGTGATTTAGGCATGCAGACTGTGATAAAGGTCACAGAATTCAACTTCATGAGAATCTAGCTTTCACTGTCAAAACAAGATGTGTCTAATCCTTCTGGCTGTGGAAACAAGAAAGCCTGCTGAAATCCCATGAAGAAGGGCCTAAGATGTTTTCTCTGGGTTTTCCAAGGATCTGCAGAGGTCCATGCTCTTCTATGATGAGTAAAACTGAAGTACAAACACAAAAGAGAATAAAATGTGTGAAATAAAGGGCAATCAGACAAATTTGGAAAATATGGCACAACCCACCTTTTCTTTTTCAACACAGCCTTTAGATTGCATGATCACCAGATTTTAACAGAAAATGTAGAGTTTTGAGTTAATATGCCTTAGAAAATGGTACAAAGCTGTCGGAATCTCAGTGGTCTCAGTTCTTTGAGTATTGACTCATTCCAAATGTTAATGTGGGCCCAAACTTTATGATAGTCCATAAAGTAACTTGGTCAAGCGCCAAGTCTTCCAGGGATAGATTCCTGTCAAACTCAGGTACTACCCTGTTTTCCTGAAAATAAGACCTAACCTGAAACTAAGCCCTAGTATGATTTCTCAGGATGCTCCTAATATAAGTCCTACCCCAAAAATAAGCCCCAGTTAAGTGAAACCCCACCCTCCACTATTGTGCAGCAACCAGAAGAAGATGACATGACTGTATTTGGATAAATGTAGATTATTGTACATGAAAAAAAATCCCCTGAAAATAAGCCCTCATGCATTTTCTGGAGCAAAATTTAATATAAGACCCTGTCTTATTTTCAGGGAAACACGGTAGAACCAGTAAGTTTTGGCTGTGTCCAAAAGTGCACTTTGTTTTTCAACCTCACAAATCATTATTTACTTCTGCTGATGCCCACTTCACATTCCAGGAGAGACAGAAAGGTGTCTGAGCAGAAAGAAGGATGCTTCAAGCTGTTGTGGCATGAGGGCTTCTGAAACACTCAGGGTGCCACTGCATCTGGACAGCAGCTAAACCACCTTGAGTCCCTATTTGTTTTTTCCTTTTTAGAAAAAGGAAAAACTCCTAAACAACTCCCAGACACCCTTGGTGTGACACTGCTTGAGCAGCTACTGTAGGAATTTCAGAAAACTCAGGAAAGATTGTAACAACAGGCCTGCGTTGACGGTACGGCAGGTTTAATAAAACCGAGAGAGGCTGTGAACTAACTATAGTGTTCTCTTCCCCCTCCCACACCCCCCCTGTCTCCCATATCTCTTTCTGTTGTGACTTGTACTCTGTATTTATATGTGAGACCAGCTTATCTAATGAGACTGAAGCCTCCTGATAGGATTTTCATGTTATCGCTTCTCCATCACTTATTCCACCATCCTGCACATTGTCAGATTACTCAGACTTAAGCCTTTTATTTTTGATAATTGCTTTTAAAAAAGTTGATTATTTTTGAAAATAGAGCCGGGATATGTCGTGTGAAGCTTATCTTACGCTGTGATCCAGGAAAGGATTTATGTCAAGCGTGCAGGTCCTCCACTATGACATCTTTGTGTGTATCCTTTTTTGAAGGCTGAAGGCAAGAGATCCCAGCCCCTTCCCTCCCACCCATGATTTCCTTATTTAACTGGTTACTGGCACCGAGGCCCTTCAGCCCAAGAGTCAACGCTCTGTAGCACCTGACAGGGAGGTTTACATCCTTATCCTTTTTTTCCTCCTCACCCTGTGACACCCTCTTAGGCAGTCCATGTTCAAACACAACAGTCTGGGTCTAGCCCAACCAAGATAGATAGCAGAAGGAAGAGTTGTGTTTTGGACTGTAGTTTCAGTTGTACCCATTACCAAGCCAGGAATTCTGCATGAAGAATTCTGGGAGGTAACACGACCAAAACCAAACATGTCTATGTTTCTAGCGTAGGATGAAAGAGGCATAATAGTTTTTGCGTCTTGTGTCCAATAAGCCCATAGCACAACTGAGAGAATGTTTACCACCAATACAAAAACCTGTCCCACATTCAAATGTACCTATGAGAACAACTTCAAGAACTTTTGAAAGGTGTAACTAATAAATAGGCTGCTAAATGGGCTGGCTCTACTATTAGGAAGAGGGAGGCAGCTGCTGAAGATGAAGAATTTGAACTTTAAACAGGAAGCAAATACTATCCACACTTCATACACTCTATTTCTAGGTCTCCTGTACTCAGAGAGCATGCTGCCCCAAACTGATGCCTGAATACCAATCAGAAAAATTACACAGAGAGATTGGGTGGGAAGTGGCAAGAGATTTATGTAAACAAATGCAGTGACACATGCTTAAATTTGGTTGTAGTTGAGAAGGATGATTAAGGGATGAAGTGAATATCTTTATAGAAAAGGCTGGTTTCGAGGAGAGGTTTAGAGGAAGAGAGACAGGTGAATCACACATGTGGTCACAGAGGGAATATTGCCTAGATAGCTGAACCCTTATAGTTACGGATACTTGAAAATATCCGTGATTTTTTATTTCTGGGGATTAAAACAGCTGCATACAGGTGTTCCAAAATAGATCCACGTTCCTTAAAAGTTTTCTTGGAACCATAGTAAGAAGAATGGCAAGAAACACATGAGAGACGGGTTGTATGGACATGGCCCAATTAACACAGAGAGTGGGATACAATATGGAAAAAAAAAACCCACAGAAACCCCAACTTGATCAACCAAACAGCATTTTACTGTATGAGGATAATGAATTAGACAGGATGGGCACTATTCAATATTAAGTGCCATAAGTGCTGATGGGGCTTTATTCCCCTCTTCCTGCAGGAAGGGTAACCACTTAGAGTGAACGACAGGCCTTCCATATAGGTTTGCCAGGTCTCAGGGGGATGGCTAAAGTCTCAGGGAGCTACTAGACTTCTCTTCATTTACCAGCTGTGGAGACAAATCTCAGGGTGAACACCATGGGAGGAAGATAGCCTGTTTTTTAAATGTGGGATTTCAAAGCTTGGACCCCCCCCCCCCATCTTCACCCATTCCTTGCTCATGCCTGGTCTGTGTGTGATGCTGATCCAAATGGTGCAATGGGCCAAGGTGCATGAAGCCACCATCTCTCTCTCCCTAATCCTCTTCTCCTGATCTTGGAGTTTTGGCCGCCAATATTGAGCCCATCAAGTCATTTGGAGGAACAAACCTATCCATTCTAAAGGAAATCAACCCTGTGTGCTCACTGGAAGGACAGATCCTGAAGCTGAGGCTCCAACACTTTGGCCATCTCAATGGGAAGAGAAGACTTCGTGGAAAAGCCCCTGATGTTAGGAAAGTGTGATGGCAAGAGGAGAAGGGGACGACAGAGGATGAGATGGTTGGACAGTGTCATCGAAGCTACCAACATGAATTTGACCAAACTCCGCGAGGCAGTGGAAGACAGGAGGGTCTGGCGTGCTCTGGTCCATGGGGTCACGAAGAGTCAGATACGACTTAACGACTGAACAACAACAAGAGAGTGGAGCATTGGCATCACAATTCCTGACCCTTCTTGTTCCACAAGCTGAGGTGGCAATAGCAGAAGTCTTAGGAGGCAAAAATTCTGTTTTCCAATCTTTGCTTGCCTTCCCTCTGTGACATCACAAAGGTTCACCTCTGGTGTCAGGCTTTGGTTTTGAAATTTCAAGAAACGATGCTGCTGATCAGGGAAGCAGGAGTTTCAGCAAGTGTAGTTTGTCATGCAAGTTACATTGGCTGAAATTTCCTTTTCTATACAACTATGGATGTACCGAAGTCCTAGCACATTTCATGTAGCCACCCTATGCACAATCCTTGGCACTGCTTGAAAACTGGTTCAATAGATTTTGGTGGATTATCCAGTGAGTGCCAGACTAGGACTCAGGAGATGGATTGGGACACAGGAGACTGAGAGAGATTTGTGATGCTTGGGAGGCTGCCATGGGGATTGTTCTCTCCTCATGGAGGAAATTCCATCAACTGGTCATCTACTGAATTCAGGCCATGATCTTTCTACCTATCAGCAGTAAATCTGTACAGACAAGTGAGATTTCCATACTACTAAAGAAGGAGTGCAAAAGGATCAGAGCTAACATGACCAGCGGCACGCTGAAATATTCACTACCATTATTAATTTTCTCAGACATGGAAGTACAGATTGGAAGTTTGCCTTAGATATTGGAATAACCAAATCATCATCCCACCTAGATCTACCCGTATCACCCGATCTAGTCAGGAGGTGAGGCTGAGGAGCCTAACACTGAGGGAGGCCTGGAAGGAAAAAACAAGCAACCGGGCCTTCTCGGCAGTGGCTCCTCGTCTTTGGAACAGCCTCCCTCCTGAGATTCGTATGGCCCTGTCGCTGGGCATCTTTAAATGCCAATTGAAAACCTGGCTGTTTAAGCAAGCCTTCCCTCCTCCCATCGTCTGAATTTTCGTTACTTTATGTTTTCTCCCATCTTGGATCATTGTTCACTTAGTAATATACTGTTATGATTTTAAATTGTTAAATTGTTACATGATATGTTGTTACCCGCCTAGAGTAGTCTATATATGACTAGATGGGCGGGCTATAAATGTAATAAGTAAGTAAGTAAGTAAGTAAGTAAGTAAGCAAGCAAGCAAGCAAGCAAGCAAGCAAGCAAGCAAGCAAGCAAGCAAGCAAGCAAGCAAGCAAGCAAGCAAGCAAGCAAGCAAATAAATAAATAAATAAATAAATAAATAAATAAATAAATAAATAAATAAATAAACCTTATCAAGGAATCAGGTGCACCCTCAGGTGAGTTACCAACTAGTGAAGGGCTGCTCTGTATCCACTTCTTTAGCACTGACTCATGTAGAGGCAAGATTGCTGAACTAACAGCAGGCTCTCCCAAGACTCTGCTGCTTGAAATTCTGACATTTTCCCCTCTCCTGCCTCCAGGTCACCCGACCTGGTTCTTTCCTACCCTGATCCATGTTGTCTTCTATAATGGCTCTGTGAAGTAGGATGAAGCAGAGAGAGACTGGACCCAAATCACTTGGTTTAATGATCAGGTGGAAATTTGATTCCATGTATCTCTCCAGTCCTAATCCAATGATCTAATGATGACATTTCCCTGGTGCCGAAATACTCATGGGAATTTCACCAGCAATATTACTTAGTCTGCTAGAGCTGGTAGATGGCTCAGTGGATCCCTAAACCTTTCCATATCTTCTCATGCCTTTCCCCATTGTTAGAAGTCTAGCTTCACTTTTTGCCTAAGGAGCCATGGTGCCATTTTGCCAAAAACCCCGCGAATGCAAAAACTGTCCCACTTGTGAAGGAAGCTCACGACTGAGGGGGAAGAATATCTGAGTATACCAGAAGGAGTGCTCCTTAATGGCCTCAATCAGTAGGTCAGCCAGAAGTTAGTTTTCTCACTTCATTTTTGACTGTAAAATTTGCCTTTGGTTACTGGCATCACCTTGGCCTGATTTAGACAGCATCCCACAGATGCAGTTGTGTTCTGGGCTGTGTGCATTGCCAGGGCTTCTGGCATATGGAATGAAAAAGCTGGCACCCTTTTGTCTCTGAATCTGTGACACTCAGAGGTCCATGATCCTGATGGAGGCTGGTGCTCACTCGACTGCAAATATATGTGTTGCGGCTGTTTGTAAAGGTGACAGAAATAATGTATTCTCAGAGGCTTTCACGGCCGGGACCTGATGGTGGTTGGGGGGGGGGGGGTTTGGCTCTTTGGCCATGTTCTAAAGGTGGTTCTTCCTGACATTTGGCCAGTCTCTGTGGCCAGCATCTTCAGAGGACTGGAGTAGGAACTCTGTCCGTGCTCTGTTGCTGTTTGTTGGATAGTTGAGTATTTATAGCTGTGGGAACAGCTTTTATCCTTTTCAGGAGATAGGATACTGATTTTTCCGGTTGTTTTAGTCTGCAGTGCTTCACAGTTCCAATTTGCACGGTCTACCAGTGTTTTAATTATGCCTCTTTTTTGTCGTGGGTGGTGGTTGGAGTTTTTGTGTAGACCGTGTGTGAGTGGGTTTTCTGTAGACCTTGTGTCCCAATAGGAGGTCAGTTTTGCATATGACTATGACATCCAAGAAAGGGAGTTGGTCCTTTATTTCTTTTTCCATGATGAAATAGACCCACCACAAAAATACAACAAATATTGCTGTCAGCAAAGGACAAAAGGGACCCCCTCACCACAGCAGAAGTATACTGGATACCTTGCAGTTGTGGACAGGTATATATTGGAACCACAAAATGCAGCACTCACACCAGAATCTAACAACATAAGAGACACTGCAGAGTAAAACAACCAGAAAAATCAGCAGTAGCTGAACATGCCCTAAAACAAGCTGGACATGAAACTCTGTTTCAAAAGTACTGGACAACACCAGCAATCATTATGTTGGACTGCACAGGGAAGCCATTGAAATCCATAAACATCAGCATAGTTTCAACAAAAAAGAAGAAAGGCTGAAACTGAACAAGGCCTGGCTTCCAGCACTGGAAAATACAGCCTGCAGAAGGTCAATGAACTCTACCCAGCCACAAGGACCAGGGATCATTGCACAAAAAAGACCAGCTAAAGACACCCATCAACCACAGTGACAAATAATCTCTCCCACTTATCACAACAATACATCCACAACAAAAACATGCTGATCACTCTATCTCCTGAAAAGGACAAAAGCTGTTCCCACAGCTATAAATGCTCACATATCCAACAAACAGCTATAGAGCATGGACAGAGTTCCTACTCCAGTCCTCTGAAGATGCTGGCTACAGAGACTGGCAAAACGTCAGGAAAAACAACTTTCAGAACACAGCCAAAGAGCCCCAAAAACCCACAACAACCAAGTGACAGAAATAATTTCAGCGTAATAGTTGGAAGTTTCTTGGGGGTGGGGGAACTACATACAATAAAATGTGTTGCTTCTCGTGGGGGATATTAACCATGTCTGATCACATAATCCTCACACAGTGATGGAGATTGTACAGTTCAGCTAACTGCAAACAAAATTTGGGGACAATTATTTTGTAAAACACAATCTCCTGTTTTTTCTTTCATTTGACAACAGGCAAAAAGAAACATGGTTTTTGTTTTAATTTCCCAGTCCTCAAGACATCACAAGTTCAGAAACAGGACTAACAGGTAACTTCCAAGCATCTTGTAGCTACACAGTGTACAGACACATTGCCGCAGCTCAGCAAGTTTAAGCTTACCTGCTGTGTGGACATGAGATCATTCTGAAATGCTGTTGAAATCCTGAGCTCCTTAGAATAGTAGTACTCCAGCTTTCCAACATTTAAACACCACCCACAACATGATCCATCTGTTGCTGCTATTGCCCATATTGGGTTTCATTTTGTCCTTACTGCTTTTGTGCATCTGAAGATGTCATTTGCTCTTCTGCCCTTTTTCTCTCTTCTATTACCGTTGTGTCTTGTCTGAACCATCTTTCTTCTTGGTGGTAACGTTAGGGCAGGATCAGCAGCTTCTGTCTGCCATACATTATGGCCGGCTTACCATGTTTTGAAGGAGGTGAAACAAATAGGCTAGAGAGAATCATAAGACCCTGGTTCTGAACAATGAGGAAATGGGGTTTGTGCTCGTAGGTGAATGAGATCTCTGTACTTCTGTCAAATAACAGCTTTGAGACCTGAAATGGGATATTCCATGGTGGATGCTGCCAGGATTGGCCAGGAGATGCTGGACTCTGTGATGTCATAATTCCCCACTCTCTTGCCTACCTCTGTATCAGTTCCTAGGACCCAGTCCACAGGCAGAGTCAAGTGTGCAGGGATCCTAGACAGGAATCTAGGGCGCCACATAGCTGAATAAGCAGTAAAGGTAAAGGTAAAGGTTCCCCTTGACAATTTTTGTCCAGTCGTGTTCGACTCTAGGGGGTGGGTGCTCATCCCCGTTTCCAAGCCATAGAGCCAGCGTTTGTCCGAAGACAATCTTCCATGGTCACATGGCCAGTGCAACTTAGACACGGAACGCCGTTACCTTCCCACCAAGGTGGTCCCTATTTATCTACTCGCATTTGCATGCTTTCGAACCGCTAGGTTGGCGGGAGCTAGGACAAGCAACAGGCGCTCACTCCGTCGCGTGGATTCAATCTTACAACTGCTTGGTCTTCTGACCCTGCTGCACAGGCTTCTGCGGTTTAGCCCACAGCGCCACCACGTCCCTCAAGCAGAAAGGCCCTCAAATGCAGCAAGCCCATCCAACCACATTGAAAAAAAGTCCAAATGAACTCATGTATATTGTCATCAGAAGATATGGGCCTCTCATAAGCCCATTAGGTCCAGAGTCTAAAGCCACTTAATGTCACTGCTGTTTCTTTCTTTTCCCTTCTCTTTTTAAAGTATGGTCTTGGTACTGGTGGCAACACTTACTATGAGCTCTAACCATCAGCTGAAGGACAGTCCCTGAACAGAAAGCCTGGTCTCCAAATGGCACAAACAAAATAAAGTGAACATATGACCATACAATAGACCGGCTTACTTCTGAGACCAAGTGTCATTTTCAAGGTTCTAATGAATGACTTGCTATCTTGATTATGCACAGTATACATTCCTGCTAGAAAGAAAGATTCTCTTTTTTTCCACCAGAAGAAAAAATCTGAAAGGAAAACAAAGAATGGTGGACAAGAATGGGCCACCTCAAGCCAACCTAGCTGCTTGAGATCCTCCTGCTATCCCCCAGCAGCTCAGGAAAAAACAGGTCCTTTTTGAACTCTTATAACTTGCAGCATCTGCAGCTAGCAGTCCAGTCCCAAAAAGTTAAGATTCCAAACACTCATCTCCAGGCAGATGTTTTCATGTGACCTGCCTTTGTCTTCTGTCATAATTCCACTGGAAACAATTTTGCAGTTTCCCCTACGCAATTTGTTCTGGTGAAGGGACAAATCTCAAGGTGTCCCGTTCTTGTCGGGCACGGCATGGTTTGGCATTCAGAGGTCTAACTGCTGCTTGCTTGCAAGGTTAGGACAGCTGTGCTGAAGTGCCTTTTTTAACCTGCCACAGGGTAACAGAGCTTGGCCCAGAAACTGGGTGAGAGATGGCACTGTGCCTCCCGCTATCCTGCCAAAGCAACTCGGATATCCCTTGCAGAAACGCACAGGCTCACTACTTAACAAAACAATATAAAGACCACACAGAAATCCCTCCCAGATGGCAGTGCAGAGCTAGAAATGGCACACAAAAGTTGCTTTGAAAATGACGGCTGTCGGCTAGCAATCCCGAGGTTCCCTCTTGCCTCAAACACAGATGGATTGGCAACCTCTGCCCAATGAATTGAATGGCCATGACATCAAGGCCAGGAATCCTCCATGTTTGCTGCAGTGAGCCAGCCAGGAAGGGCACTGTGCCTCAAACAGAGATTGTTCAAGTTATACGCTTGAAAACAAGAACTGTTGGCCACAGTCCCAGCTGTTTCATTAATGCATTTGTTTTGGTTCTAGGCATGTGCCTCTCTCCTGATGAAGGGACCCAAGGTGGCTCTGGGACCCAAAGAATAGATCCACTGAATCAATTGCTGGAGGGTAAATCAGCACTTATGCAAATCGATAGGTCTACTATACCTGGGACTACCAATTAGATCCAAACCATTAAGAGCCACTGAAGTTCCAGGTTTGGTATGAGCATGCTGCTGTAGTTGATGGACTTTGGGGCAATGTTGATTTTTGCCTTTAGAGGCACCAGCAGCTTCCAATCTTGATTGCTGCTTCCTACATACACATGAACATCATTTATAACAAACAAAGAAAGCAACTAACTTTTGCAAATGCACCACAGCCGTGTTTAATAATAACAGTAAACTGTGATTTACATGAGAAAGCAACGGCTAGCTTCAGACTCACATGCTTCCCTTCTTCCCAGCGTCGCTGGGATAAAAAAGTGTAGAAAGAAATAAGTGTAGAAAGGTGAGCACCAATGCTTGTGACAAGTATTCTGAACCAGTAGGGGGCAACAGACAGAAAGACAACCAGGTACAGTAGAATCAGGGATAGCTTCCTTTCCTTGTTGATGGGAGGGTTGCTATTCTTCTGCTCTACTTTCTTCCTGCTTCTTCTACAAGAGGTTGTTGGCCTTCCTTTGTCCTAGAAAGATGCAGAGCTTGGAAAAATTACTTTTGAGGCTTATAAATCCCAGAACTTCACCTCCCCTCCAGCATAGCCATGTTCCTTGCTGACTGGGGAATTCTATGAGTTCTCCTACCCAGAATTCACTTTTCCAAGCCCTGGAAAAACACAGATGTGTGACTTCATAATGCTGCAAGCATTCCGGAACTCATGAAAGAGAGCTCTTGAGGATTTCTCTTCTGCTCTCTCTCTCTCATTTTAAATACATTTCTATAAACAATAACAGTTGTTTCATTTTGTTATCAAATGGCAGAATATTTCTTTTCTTGCAGCGTAAAACTGCTGTATTGCACTGCTATAAACATCTAGTATCTTTCTATAACACGGGTCTACAGTTTTTTAGAAGTCATCTGCTTCAGAGATAACATGTCCAATTTATTATGTATATGCTGCTTTTCTCTCCAAAAGTGAGACCTAGGGCAACTTGCAATAAAAACAGGCACAATGGAAACAATACATGATAATATGAAAACGTAATAAAAGAAATGATACTACAATATATCACAGCAGTGAGTACACCCCCTCACATTTCATAAACATTTTAGTATATATTTTCATGTGACAACACTGAAGAAATGACACTTGGCTACAATGTAAAGCAGCGAGTATACAGCTTGTATAACAGTGTAAATGTGCTGTCCCCTCAAAATAATGCAACACACAGCCATTAGTGTCTAAAGTGCTGGCAACAAAAGCGAGCACACCTCTAAGAGACAATGCCTAAACTGGCCAAAAAGTGTTAATATTTTGTGTGGCCACCATTATTTTCCAGCACTGCCTTAACCCTCTTGGGCATAGAGTTCACCAGAGTTTCACAGGTTGCCACTGGAGTCCTCTTCCACTTGTCCATTATGACATCACAGAGCTGGTGGATGTTAGAGACCTTGTGCACCTCCACCTTCCATTTCAGGATGCCCCACAGAAGCTCAATAGGGTTTAGGTCTGGAGACATACTTGGCCAGTCCATCACCTTTACCCTCAGCTTCTTTAGCAAGGCAGTGGTCACTTTGGAGGTGTGTTTGGGGCCGTTATCTTGTTGGAATGCTTTCCTGCGACCCAGTCTCCAAAGGGAGGGGATCATGCTTTGCTTCAGTATGTCACAGTACATGTTGGCATTCATGGTTCCCTCAATGAACTGTAGCTCCATAGTGCCGGCAGCACTCATGCAGCCCCAGACCATGACACTCTCACCACCACCGTGCTTGACTGTAGGCATGACACACTTGTCTTTGTATTCCTCACCTGCTTGCCGCCACACACGCTTGACACCATCTGAATCAAATAAGTTTATCTTGGTCTCACTGGACCACAGGACATGGTTCCAGAAATCTATGTCCTTAGTCTGCTTGTCTGCAGCAAACCGTATGTGGGCTTTTGTGTGCATCATCTTTAGAAGAGGCTTCCTTCTGGGACAAGAGCCCTGGAGACCAATTTGATGCAGTGTGCAGTACTGTATATCGTCTGAGTACTAACAGGCTGACCCCCCCCCTTCAACCTCTGCAGCAATGCTGGCAGCACTCATACATCTATTTCCCAAAGCCGACCTCTGGATATGATGCTGAGCAAGGGCCCTCAACTTCGTTGGTCAGCCATGGTGAGGCAGTGTACTCACTTCTCTGATATACTGTATTATATTCCATGTGTGCCTGGCAATCCAGTAACACACAGAATATGGAGAGTTGGATCTATGGAGAGTTGGATCAGAAGTTGCTTCTCAAGTTGCCTAAGAAGAGAGAGTTTTCCATCAGTCCCCCTCCTCCATCTGCACAACCCCATACTGTATCTCTCACTATTCCTAAGGGGCCCAATCCCAGTTCAGAGAAGTGCAGAGGGGAGGGACAGGTGCGAAAACCCCTTTTACAATCATTTGTAGAAGGAATATTAAGTCCCAAACTAATCATTTTTAACAGCAGGACCCTAGTTCCACTGTCTTGATGTGCATCTCCCAATGTGACATAACTGTCCTTTAGGAGATCAGATGTATTTGTAATTTGTGTTTGTGCAATGTGTTGTATTCTTTGTAAACAGTGCTCAATGGCACTGTCCCCAGTGAATGGCACTGTCACCAAATCCTTGTCATTATGTCTGGTGGATCTGGCATTTGCGTGTTGCTATCCACTGTCTTAGAATGTGCCTGTGTATGCTTTGGGCAATAAAAGTCTAGCAAATGATTACAAATTGTAAACTTAAGTCTTCTCATGTGTTTATGGTTGCTTTACATGATAATACTTCCCCTGTTCTGTTTATGTAACATTTTAAAAATCAGGAAAAGGATTACAGTATATAAATAAAATGCGTTCTGAAACAAAAGGCAAAAAACTATTGTGTACATAGTTTAATCCTATTCAGTGTCTACTCAGTGCTTCTTGGCTTGTCTCTTGTATTCATTAAATAGAGTATCTTTTGTCACCGTCTAGGGATGTGGTGGCGCTGTGGGCTAAACCGCAGGAGCCTGTGCTGCAGGGTCAGAAGACCAAGCAGTCGTAAGATTGAATCCACGTGACGGAGTGAGCACCCGTCACTTGTCCCAGCTCCCGCTAACCTAGCGGTTCGAAAGCATGCAAATGCGACTAGATTAATAGGGACCACCTTGGTGGGAAGGTAACGGTGTTCCGTGTCTAAGTCGCACTGGCCATGTGACCACGGAAGATTGTCTTCGGACAAAACGCTGGCTCTATGGCTTGGAAACGGGGATAAGCACCGCCCCCTAGAGGCAAACACGACTGGACAAAAAAAATTGTCAAGGGGAACCTTTACCTTTACCGTTACCTTTGTCACCGTCTATCAGTAGTCTGAAAATGTTCATTTCTCCACTGTTGCAATGTCCTGTTGAAATTGCCCACCATGCTTGTCGCTCACTACTCCACAGATTGGTGGGGGGAAAATCTAGATGAGAATGCAAAAACATTGTATCTTGAGTGACCTGTTACAACCAAGGCTTTTGTATGCCTCGAGGAGGTTTTCCACAAGCAACTTGTAATTGTCTGTCTTGTTGTTTTTGAGAAAATGTATTGCTATTAACTGGAAAGCTTTCCATGCCACCTTTTCCTTGCCATGCAGTGCATGATCAAATGCATCATTTCAAAGTTCATGAATCTGAGGACCAACAAAGAAATCTTCCTTTGTCCTAGCTTCACTTAACCTTGGAGATTTTCCATTGAGGTACTTGAAAGCTGCTTGTGTTTTGTCCATGACCTTGACAAAGTTCTTCAGACCCAGCTTGATGTGCAAGGATGGTAACAAAATCTTCCTTGATTCAACAAGTGATGGGTGCTCAACACTTTTCCTCCCAGGCTCCAATGACTGTTGGAGTGGCCAATCTATCTTGATGTAGTGGGAAATCTCTTGCATGACTATCCCATTCTCAGAGTAAACAGCAGTACTTTGTGTATTCTGTCTGCAGACCAAGCAAGAGACCAACAACCTTCACATTGCCATAAAGCTGCCAGTGATGTTGGTCATAGTTTCTGCACCTCAAAAGTTGTTTCATGTTGTCATGTTTCCTTCATGTGGACTGCATGATGAACTGGAATTGATACCAAAACATTGCCTATATGCAGCAAAACAGCTTTAGACTCTTTGATAAATCAATGAATAGTCTTCACTCATCTGGATTGTGATCAATTTTGTGGGCTACCATCATATCATCGATGTTGTTGCAGGCTAAAATTGTTCTGCTTAAAAAGCAAGTACTGTCATAGATTTATTCATAGATTCGGTGAAAAATGTATTTTAGCCATTTCTGGTTTAAACTCAGATCTCTTCCCTTTCTAACACACTTATCCTTTGCCATTCCCAAGTCAAGACTAATATATACTGACTCAATAGCATATCTTGAAAACTAGAGGCAATCAACAATTGTAAGCATAATTTTCATTCCCAGTGACCCAGAATTAGTAAAGTTTGACTACAGTTATTTTGGAAGCATTTTGGCTGTAGATGTAATTAGAAGCACCAATTCATGGTTTTTTGATATCAATCAATGGGGAAAGTGTGGTTAGCTTAAGCCTTAAGTGATGGCCAGGCCCCAGACATAGCCCAGGGATGGGAGTGGGGCTTGGGCAAGAGAATCTGTCTGTTCCTTTCACTTGCCCCTCCCTGGATTAGCTTTATAGCTGGAGTCCCTTCTTAAAGGAACCTGGTTCTTAGGAAAAGCTGTCCTAAGCTTCCCATCACTTTAAAAACAGAAAAAATGAGAAATGTCCTCTGCCAGGAATATACAGTGGTGCCTCGCTTGACGAGGATAATCTGTTCCAGCGAAAACGCTCTAGAACGAAATCCTCGTCAAGCAAAATAAAAAAGCCAATTGAAATGCATTAAAACCCAGTTAATGTATTCCAATGGGCTAAATACCTCAGCGTCCAGTGAATATCCTCCATAGGGTGGCCATTTTCTGCTCCCTGTCTTGTGAAGAATCCGTCCTAAAGCACAGCAGGGAGCCATTTTACACAGCGGGCAGCCATTTTGAAAACCTGATGATCAGCTGTTTTGATCGTCAGGAAGAGAAAAAAACCCATTCGATCATTGGTTTGCGATTGTAATAGCGATCGCAAAAAACTAGTCGTCAAGCAATTTCCTCGTCTAACGAGGTAATCGTCAAGCGGGGCACCACTGTACACTGTTTGCTATGTAAGTGTTTCTGTGACCAAACCATTTGTATACTTAACAAACCACCCATAAGGTGTGATTTTGGTCCACCATGTACAGTCATTACAGAGGTAGGAAGTTCAAAATCTGAAGAAGAAAGTAAGCTGGAAGGAATTAGCAACAGTACATTCAGAGACAGAACAGAGAGAGAAAGAGAGAGAGAAGAAACCCCAAGGCAGATGGCATGAATATTAGTGTATGAAAATGACTAACATACTGAGAATTTCCCAGTATACTTCTCCCTTGTTTTGGCTTGCTTCTATAATTAATTTATGGAAAGCACCTAAATTGGGAATAAACACCACCTCACAAATCCTCTCTAATCTCTGCCTGTATTTCTGAAATGATACCCTTAAGGTATAGTCTCCTACAATGATTAAACTCTTTCCTTTTCACAATTTAAAAAAAAGACCTGTTTAATTTTTATAGACAGTTGTACAGGGTATTAGTCATCTGGACTGTACTCAGAACTATTTGAGATGCAATTTATCATTGCCAGTAGTCTTGAGGAGGGCATTTGTGTACGCTGTTGCTACGCCTGTGTTTGTCTCAGGGTCTGTATATGCAGCAGC
This sequence comes from Pogona vitticeps, assembly GCF_051106095.1. Classification (NCBI taxonomy): domain Eukaryota; kingdom Metazoa; phylum Chordata; class Lepidosauria; order Squamata; family Agamidae; genus Pogona; species Pogona vitticeps. The sequence continues at coordinate 199,030,099 of NC_135784.1, forward strand.
TGCCTGTGCCCTCGTTAGTTCAGTGCTTTTGAATTGAATCTGAAGAGCAACTTCCTTGAAAAAAGGAGCTATAAGTTTTAGTTAAGTCAACCCCTCTCTCAAACACTGTTTTCATCAGGGTGGCCCTGCCATAAGGCGGAGTGAAGTGACTGTCCCATACAGGAGATGGGGAAGTCTTCTGACTGTTCTTCCTGAGCTGTTTGTTGGAAAACCGAGACTCATTTGCCACACGACTTATCCTGCCTCTCCTGTAAACTAGCAAGCTGCGTTGATTCTGCCTGAGGACATGATCCCACCACAAGTGTCTAAAGGAGAGTCAATTAAGAGGAAGATCAATGCTAAGTTCCTTGATTTGAGCAGAAACCTTATGACTCACATCTGAGCATGCCTGATGTGAACAGATCTATGGAAGAACATCTTATCTAGTCCAACATTTTGTACCTGCCGTGGTTTGCCAGATATCATTGGGAAAACTACTGCCAAACTCACTTCAGTACCTAGCAATTAATACTGAAAGCTGCATTGCTTCCAATTCTGGAGCTGATACATGATTATGGCCATATTGAGTGGTAGCCCTTGGTTGCTTCTCTTCCATGCAGCCCTGGCTCTTGCACTAAGTGGGGTGAAGCAGTTGCCTCAGTCAACAGATAACTCTCAGTTATCCAAGGGCTGTAGGTTGTTAGTTCTCTAATTTATTATCACTGGGATTTTTACTGCAACCAAGAGCGAGATGGGCTTGCAACACTTCCCTCCTTGTGGACCAGTCAACATGGGCAGATCTGAGTAGTGTCCATACTTCCACATGAGTGAATGCCATTATCTACTCCACCTCACTCAGCAAAAAAATAAATAAATAGAGTGTCTAATCCTCTCTTAAAATAATCCAGGTTGGCCTCCATTACCACCTTTGGCATGAGGACCAGCAGCCATGATGAAGCCTTAACCTCCATGAGTTCAACCCATCCACTTAAAAAGCTCTCCGAGCAATGTGCAGCCATCACTATATGTTTGTGGCACAGATTCCAAAGTTTAATTATGCACCATGTGAAGCACTGTTACCTTTTGTCCACCCTTCCTCGTTATCTTATGCAAACACCCACCCACACCCAGGCCAGGCTTGTTAGTATTGTGCAGCAGCAAAATCAGTGCCCACCAATAACAGCCTCTTTCTCTCTCTCTCTCTCTCCCCTGTAAAAGACAATGCTAGGAGTAATTGAGTCATCAGTAGCAGACATCTGAGGAACCTGTAGGCTGATGCTGTTTGTTTCACATGAATGCCTTTTCTGTTTTGTCACCTCCTTGTATGTGTGTGTGTGATGTTTTTTACTGAAGTCACTGAGACTGTCCAGTGCAGCTTAAAGAAAAGATGCCCTCCACATGACACCCTTCAGTGGGCATTTGCTGCCTCTGTAAAGCAGGAATCGTTACAATGATGGCAACCCAGTTGAATGATCACTGTAGGTCAGAGCTGCCTTCCAATCCCAAGCATCACAGTATGTGCTGCTGCCCTACATTGCATGAAGAAACAACAATCCACAAGTTAGTGGCATGGAATAAAAATGCATTGATTGATATATACATGTGAAACACTCTGTTGGCCATGCAATTCCTCTTTAGACCACCTCCCAGGACTCAGCACTCCGAAAGGGCTTTTGCAAGAAATTCCCTTACTAGCCAGAGCACTTGGTTAGCAATTTCCCCTGTGCAGCTAGTGACACAGAGGCAAGAGCTGTAGAGGCTGTGCATCCATTTGTTTTCATGGGACTGCAAACGAGAGGCCCCTGGTGAATTAAGCTAAGGAGTATCACTGTGTGTTACAGCATCAAGGTTATAGGAAGTGGGTGACGGAATCGCCAGCCTGCATCTGTCAATTGCAGCTCTGGCTCCACATTTTTTATAAAAAGAGTGATCAGCTCAGTGCTCCCGTACTATGGTGGCACAACTGTCCACTCAGCATGAGCTCTATTAGTTACTGGCGTTGGTCCTCTTCACATGGTCATTATACATGTTGAGCACCATCATCAAATGTTCCATTTGGAGCTTTGTATTACTACAGCTGAAACTACAACCACAACTCACGTAATCGCAAATTTCCTCATAGTCATCCTCATTAACATTGCCACATATTTTTCAGACAGTTGCTCAGACCAGAGAGTCATGATAAACACACAACAGTCAACTCCTCTACAGAGTTACAGTTGTCACTCTTTTGTTGTTGTTTGTGCCGTCAAATTGTCACTGATTTACAGAGACCCTAATAGGTCTTTCAAGGTAAGTGAGATATTTAAGGAGTGGTTTTCCCAGTTCCATACCCCCAGTGAATTTCCATGGCTGAGTGGGGATTTGAACCCAGGGCTTCTGAGTTCTAGTTCATACTACACCACACTGAGTATCTTGTCACTCTTTACATACAATAAATTTCATGGCAGCTGAGGCTAACAGTGGCTAGTACTGGTCATAATGTATACAGTATGTGTTTCTTTTAGTATCACAGGCAATAATGCCTCCTTTATAGTAGTAGCTGGAAAACATGAGTGGGAGGGGGCCATTTTGCTTCTGGGTTCCCATGACAACTGGTTGACCAATGTATGACATAAACAGTGGACTTGGTTCTCATCCATACGAGTTCTTAAATGTTCTTTTCAACTCTTCAGCCTGGTCTTAAACTTGCTCCCCTGGGGCTGCAGAGGTGCTTTATTTCATTTGGGAGAACTGATACAACTTTGGGAATTGCACTGCCGCCTACGAGCCTTCTTGTAAGCTCAACCTGCACATTTGCTACAAACAGATATTACAATGCCCTGTGTAAAACTCCAGCACTTACAGGGAAACTGACCTTGCTGTCCAGGGATAATCCCTTTACTTTGAAGGTTAACATATAGGCCCTCAGCAGAAACACTGTGACTATGTAAATTTTATATAGGGTTGACTTCTGATTTGTATTTCGAGGACTTCCCAAAGGATTAAGTTAGAATGCATAACAACATGAGTGTATGTGTGTGTCTAACACACACACGCACACACACACACACACACAAACAGATGCACACATACAGAGCAATATTGTTTTAAAAATCCTAATCATTCCCATCATCCCCTCCCTTGGATTTTATAATTAAAGCCCTTTTGAGGATGCTCTGCTCCCCTAAGTAATAAGTAGTTTTACCCAATTAATTACACTATTAGTTAAATATGTATTTTTGAAACATGCATATTCACCCAAGTATTTACTTGAACTATCAAATGCATATGTAAATACGTATCATGCATTTTAATGCATAATAATTATTTGGGAGAGAACAAGAATCCTTCTGAGACTTACCTGGCTAGGGAGCAGAAACATACCTGGCAAGATATCCCTGCAAACATGGCTGCTTCAGGGTCTTCTGGAAACAAGTGTGGGTGTTTTCACACACCCTATGGAGACAGGCAGAGCTTCCCTTTACTCCATGCAAACCACAAAACAGGGAGAAAAATGGAACTTCTGACAAGGAGCATTAAGCACAGGCTACCACCTCTGCAAAATAAATCTCAGGTTAATTGCTTTCACAATTGATAGACCATTGCAAGGCCTAATTTTTTTTCTCCCAAAAAGGTAGTAGCCATGTTGCTCTGTTGTGGTACTTTTAAGAGCCACTGTGTTATTTGACAAAAGCTGTTGAGGTTGGCAGGCCATTCCCCACCCCCCTCATTACAGAGGCACGTGAAGAAGTGGGCTGCAGTCCTCAAAATCTGATTCTAAATTAAACTTGCTAATCTTAAAAGGCACCATAGGCCCCTGTTATTCTAGGGCCCATTTTTTTGGTGGGGAAACTGATTGGGCTTTCCCAGTGTCTATTCCCGTGTTGTTGCGGCTTTTGCTCTTGTCAAAGGACCAGTTGAGCAGGTGGGATGCAAGCAGGCACATAGGTGTTAAACGTGGAGCAGCATCAATTCCTCAAAGCAACAGCAAACAATCATTCGGCTTCCCAAGATGACATCTTGCTATCCAGAAATCTCTTCGCCCCTTATTTCTGAAATGCCCCAAGTCAGTGTAGCCAGATCAGACAGTACAAAAGGGTGCACCTTAAGACAAACATGCCAGTGGCTGCCCTCTTTTCTGGTGCCAGCCATCATGTGTAAACACCTTTCCTAGATGTGGCTACATTTCAGTGAGGTGTAATGTTTTGTTGCTCATCCATCTACAGTACATCCTTTTCAAAGTGCCTCGCCTCTCACAGTGTGGAATGCACGTTCCCCTACTAGTCACCAATGCAGCTTCAAAACACTAAATGCTGGTTTCCACATATGCTAATTTATATGTATAGGTGCAAAAATAACTGCTGATTTAAATAAAACTACAGTAAACTTCACCATATCAAGAAAGCAGTGACTGCATAGCTCATATACATGTTCAGCTGATGGATGATGATGTTGATGGGCAATCTCACGGCTCTTGCTCAGCCTCCTCCTTCCACCTTTTAATCTTTGAAGTGGATTTGAATTGACAGGTTTCCAGAAAGAGGGTGACTTTAAACAGGTAGTGTGAAGATATAGGGACTGCACACTATACACTCTCTGTAAGGGCAGAGTAAGTTTAGCCCATGTTGTAAGATGGGTTTGATTACCTATTATTAATTAGCAACTGTATTTGGTGAACCTGCTGCTGCAAAGTTAAAGGAAAACCTTTTCTAGACAGGTAGCGTCACACAGAATACAATACTGTCTTTATTCGTTGCAGATAATCTCTATGTAGCAAAGCAAAGCACAGGAAAGAAAAGCAATCATGTAGGAAAAATAGAAGTATGCTCTGGTCATCATTTTTTTTAAATGTGTAAAATTGTTCTTTAAGCCAGACAGAGCTTGCAATTTTTTTTAGAAAAAGAGGCATTTTGTGTTATTAATCACTTCACAACAGCAGTTCATCTTTTTTGTTCTCTAGTCAATGAAAGTATTCAGGGTATGCCTGTTGTTAAGGGATTGTGTTGCCCTTACCAGCAGCGAAGTACTCTCTGATATTGCATAGTGAGATGCAAAAAGAAAGGGAGGGGGTGGTTCAAAAAAGACAACAAAATTCTTTCCTATGTCATTTAGTGTTAGGACAATGGCATAAAACTGAACTCTAAAAACGCCTTGAAAGAGTTGAAGATGTAACTTTTTAAGGGTAAAATATTACTCATTACACCAAAAGAAAAATATAATTCATTACACCAAAATTAACTTTTAGCTAGTCCTTATGTTACTTTTCATTACCCAAAAATAACTTGTTGATTAACAAAGTATCTTGTAACTAGTTGCTTTGAAGCTCTGAATCCAGAGATCAAAAGAGAATCTAGTCACTTCATATGAAAGCAAACAACACCCTGCTTGGTACGTTATTCTCAAACTCTTGGTGCTAATACAATCAAGTGCTGCTGTTTTATGGAGTGGACAGTCTACCTACAAAGCTTGCACCAAGTGAAGTGGACTACAGACCACAAAAAGTGTCACGATAATACATTTGCTAGCTTTTGATGTAACAAGGCATTTGTAGGTGGACAGCATTCCGTTATTATATTTATCATTTATGGAAAATTGGTGAGCAAGGGAACAGGGGATTAGGAGAAACACTAGGCATCCACAAGTACTCTTAGCATGCCAGAAGGTTGTTGTTTCGACTTGTATACTGCCCCATTACTGCTAAAACACTCTCTGTGTGGTTTACAACATAATCATGCAAATAACAATTTTGCCCAACAGGGAGCGAGATACTCATTTCATTGACCTTGGAAAGATGGAAGGCCGAGTCAACCTTGAGCTGGCTACCTGAGCCCATTGGGATCGAACTCAAGTCACAAGCAGGGGCTTGACTATAGTACTGCAGTTTAACCACTGAGCCATGGAAGGTGTCAAATAAATGACCAAGGACAGGTAGGGTTGATAGAAGACTGCAGATCACACTTGCAAGGAGACATGAATGCTGAGGAAGAAAACTCGTTGTAATTGCCACTTTCCATCCCACCTAAACAAATTCTGTATAATTCTGTATTTGGTAGAACCCAGAGATTGAAAACCTTTGTTCTTTGGTCCTATGTTTTAGCCACGTAAGCCACCCTCACCTCAGTCTGATGCTCTCCAGATTGTTGGGATTATTGTAACTTTTGATTCTGAACCAACACGGTCAAAGGATGGAGAAGATGGGAGCTGTACACACCCTCTACTGCAGGAGGATGCCACTTTCAGGAAGGCTGCATTTAACCAGCAGAGGCTCTGCAAAAAAGCTGGATTGCCATGGTGCCTTTCCATAACGTGGTCCTCCTTTGACTGCTCCCCCCTCGCCGACAGTCACATCACTTCCCCTCCCCCGTGTTCCTAACACGGCTCATAGCAACACCATGTTCTACTGTTTCACAAATGTGAAGACTTGTTTCCTACTCTGGATAAACCATTTGGCCTCTGGACAAGATTATTTCCATATGGAACAGGATTGTTATCACTTAATAGAAAATAATTATCCAATGCAAATTGACTTACGGGGTTGTTGAGCTGGCTAGAAAGCAGTAAGCTTGACAGAGCATTTTAAAAGTTGCCTAGCTAGCTGGACCATAAAGAAGGCTGACTGCTGAAGAAGTGATGCTTTTGAATTGTGGTGCTGGAGGAGACTCTTGAGAGTCTCCTGGACTGCAAGAACAAACTTATCCATTCTAAAGGAAATCAACTCTGAGTGCTCACTGGAAGGATAGATCCTGAAGCTGAGGCTCCAATACGTTGGCCATCTCATCAGAAAACTTCCTGGAAAAGACCCTGATGTTGGGAAAGTGTGAAGGCAAGAGGAGAAGGGGATGACACAGGATGAGATGGTTGGACAGTGTCATTGAAGCTATCAACATGAATTTGACCAAACTCTGCGAGGCAGTGGAAGATGGGAGGGCCTGGAGCCACAAAGAGTTGGACACAACTTAATGACTAAACAACAAAAAGCTGGCTGTTTAACTACATTAACCAAGATCATATGGTGCGCGCAGAATGTCTGACTCCTTGCAGCCTAGAGATACTTCGCATTTATATGTGCTGTTTCAAGGATCTCAAGCAGTTCATGTAGGCCAGGGGTGGGCAATTAATTTTTATACGTGGCTACATTAAAAATCTGAACTGTGTTAGGGGGCCGAACCAACTTTTCTTAAAAATATGAAACAGTGATGCTATGATTGTTTTTACTTTAAACTTGTTAATCTTCACAAATACTAAAGAGTTTTTTTGCGGTATGTTAAAGATAAGCAACTGATCAACTAGACAAAAAGCTATAAATGGTTTTGATGTTCAAAACTGTCCGCGGGCTGGACAGGAGCAGCTCGCGGGCCGTATGTGGCCCTCGGGCCGCATTTTGCCCAGGTCTGATGTAGGCTATCTCAGGAATTCTCACAACAGCCTTTTCAATAAGGCCAGCTTTATCACCCTTTGATTGCAGATGGGAGAACAGGGTCTTCTTTCCAGGAACATCATCCTTTTGGGCTGGGCAATGTTACCACTGAGAAGGCTCTCATTAATACAGTCATCACAACTCTGATCAGTGAACATCAGCAAACAGTAAAGGCAATGGGGTAGCTAGCTTCACACAGACAGGGTGAGATTTAGTTCATTAAATCAGTGGGGAATGGAAATGGTGTGTGTCTGTTTGCGAAAGAGGATGTTGCAAAGGTGTGGCATCATTCAAGGGAAACAGAAAGAGCATTGAAAAGATATTATTGGGCTATAATTCCTATTACAGTACAATTGGAAGAGAAAAAAGAAAGCACTTTCCCATGCCGGGCATAGATAATATGTGGAACATTGGCTGACACATGCTATGATAACAACCACAGCTTATGGATTCAAAATGGAATAAGACAATTTGATGGAGGATGGATCAGTCTACAGCTTGGAAATATTTTTTTCTCCCAACTACAGCTTCCATAATCTTCAAATCAGCATCGCTTGTTGTGTTACATATTTGGGAAATGTTTGATGCTGCCTCTGGCATTCTATTTACTTTTCTGGAAGCTTCCAAATGATAAAGACTGCTTTTGCACAGGGGTATTATTGAGATCTGAACCTCAACTGAGTTAGGCTGCCTCTCAATTAGATTCAACAGAAACACCAAATCAGGGTTCAAAATGAATCTTGTGGGACATTGCATGTGCTCAGCTTGGATACCCAAATCCTTGGAGGAGACTGAAGCTGCTGACCTGTGGTTTTATTTTCTCCACACTTGTTCTTTACTTTTCCTTAAAGAGCTTCTGGTGGCTCCAAAAGTAGCTTTCTTTTTAGTCTCCTAACTACCCTGGAAGGCAGACTGACTTCATAGGCATCCTTCAGTCTCGAGAGACTATGGTAACATGCTCTGTATGGAGGACTTGGAACAGTGTCTAGTGTTTCAATGCTGTACGTGAAGCTGGAGTGTCCTCTCTAGGGCACGAAGCCTGGGTAAAATAGTATGGAGGATAAGCTGTTACCAAAGCAGTAAATCCCCCCTTCTCCACATCGCTGAAATAGTCCAATGGAAAGGCAAGAACCAATACAACTGGTTTCAGCGACGTTGCAGGAGTTGGCAGAATGACATGAACTGCCTCCGGGACTCCGGCCCCAGATTTTGCCTCAAGGTTGACTCCTGAAGCCTTTTCCGTCAGTGGATATAGCCACAAGGCAGTGGAGGTTTGAAATTGGAGTTTTCCTTCTCCTAGATGGGCTGCCTTCCAGGCTTTGGACCCAATAGTCCAAAGAATTTTAAAAACAATGGTTCTATAGCAAAGACAAGTGCTTTCTGTATACTTGTGTCCTTGATTCCAATTTGCTATCTGTAAGGAAAACAAGGCAGGCCTCCCATGTTTGGCCTGCCGGGTAACAATACCTTGACCAAACTTTGTCATCCCACTTTGTGATGCAGTTCATCACCTTTATAAATATCTGGTACAGCAGAGACTTTTTGCCCCTCTCTGAGGTAGAGCCATGTTGACCTCAAGAGACAAGAATCTGGAAAGCAGCAGAGGCTCGCTGTCAGCATAACCAAAAAAGACAGAGGAAAAGACCCCAGAAGACGTTTCCTCAAGCAAGAGATGCAGGGTGGGGAAGTTCATTCTAACTTGCTGCTTATGTTGCATTTGTGTCTCTCCACTGAAATCACCAGCAGGGCTGGCAACTGATGACAACTCCAAAGAGGGAAAAGAGTCAGAGCCATAACACCATTACCAGGTAAAGTATTCTAACAGTTGGGGACTGAAATAGGTGGCAGGGAAGGCCAGGGAGTCCTCTGGAGGCGGAGGCGGCTTTCCCGGGGTGGTGGTGGTTTAGACCAGGCCTACCAGAGAAGACCCAAGACCTTTCGTCAGATAAAACAACTGGGGTCAGGGAACCAAGGGTTTTATACTTCATCTGTTGCAGCTGTGTTTATACCCCGCCAAGGGAATCACCAGGAGACAAGAACAACGGTGAACGATCCGGAGCTGCCCCGCCTCTCCTTCCTCCTCCTGCACCAACTACTGGCCCAGCATTCACTGATGAGCACAACTGCCGCATAGTGACCTTACGCTTCTGGTTTTCTTGGTGACAGAAGACTATTACATGACATTACAATTATTAATAATTTTGCATTGTTTCTGACCAGGGTGACCACTGGGATATCAGTTCTTCTCACTTCGTTACTTGTGAAATTAACTGGGCTTCTGAAAAACTTAAGAGTGCACTCCTGTGCACATTTAACATAGAAACAAGCCATATTGAATATAATAGCAGTTACTTCTGAGCAAACATGCATGTGTTATGTACCGTCAGGATAGAACTAACTGCTAGTGATCCTAATAGGGCTTTCGCGGGAAATGAAATATTTAGGAAATGGTTTTCTTAGTGCCACTCCCCTATGAGTTTCCATGTCAGAGCTGGGATTTGGACCCAAGTCTCCTGAGTCCTAATCTATCACTCTATCTATTACACCATACTGGATACTTCGGCATAGATAGGCTCCTTAAAAAAAAAAAAACCTGCTGTATATAAAAACACAGATCCCAACAAAATTATATATACTGTATGCAAATGATGGCACTTTTTAAAAAGCCTGAAACATACATAGGATTGGGCTTTTTTTAAAAAATAAGCCACTGTTTGCACAAATGCAATTTTAGCAGACATTAAGTACATCAGGTTTTTTCCCCCAAACAAAGGACTATTAGGCACACATATAAAATATACTCTTGGTTAAAGGCTATGAATTTCTTTCATATTTATCATGAATAAATTTTTCAGGCTATATAAATAATACCTCCTTTTTAAATACAGCCAGCTGTCTCTACATATAAAAATTAAATTTGCTTTGATAATGAACGGAGGTGCTAATCATCATTTTTGCAATGCAAAAAGCCCAATTATGAACTGTCATAGAATCCAGCACCATTTTCTGTTGTAACTCTTTTAAAGTACATTTACTGCACAAGAGTTTGAAAGCTAACCTGTCTGCACGTTATGCTCTTTGGGTTTATTCAGAACAACTCAAAGCAGGAGAGAGATTCTTCTCCATGTTTGAGCAAACATTCTGATTCCAAATGGAAAAAAAGAGCTCTACATTCATGGAATGGCATTTATTTTACTTCCCCATTTTCTAAACATCGTGGTTTGGTGCCTTATTTTGTTGTCCTCCTCCTCGTCCTCTGAACTGCTTACATTAGATTCAGTTCTTAAAAAAAAAACTTTGGTTTATGCTTGTGGATAATTGTGCTTCTGCATCCATGACTCAGATGCCAGAAAATGCCCTAATATTGCTCCACAGTATCATGCCCTCATTGCCAACAGGAAAGAGGATACCAAGCTTTACATAACAAAGGGCAGCCTGAATATTGACAACACCAATGGCAGCAGTCAAGATGGTCTGTAAGATACCCTCTTGTGCTCATTACCATTCACAAAGTGACACCAAGCAAGAGAAAATCCCTGAAGCTGACTTTTTTTTCAACGACTTTTCAACTAAACACAAAGCGAGGGTCATGTCAATTTTTCAACAAATAAGAAGGGTAGTGGGTGATTTGGACCTTTGGTTCATTCACAGGGTTGTCATAAGTTGGAAGCAATGACAAGGTCTCCATGGTGATGATTAGTGACAGCTGATTCATTTATGCAGGTTATTTGAGATAACCAATATATGATGTGTGTGGGTACTAATCTACTCCCCTAAGCAGCAGCAGAAAATCTAGCATTCTGCTACTCATAAGGATGCACGAAATACTTGCAAATGTTCTCATCCTTGATTTAAAAAGTGTCTTTACCCATCAAGCTACTGTTTAAAGAAAAATTCTGCAATATTTTTCACTGAGAGAGGAAAAAAAGTATTTCTTGCATAAAAAACCCTGTATTCTGCATAATAAACGTTGTATTTTGTGCAAAGTTCAAAACTTCTGGGTTTTTGGAAGGGCTGGGGTGGCAAAAAAGTACCAAAATGTGAAAAATACACAAAAACCCTTCCTACTTTCAGATTCCAACCTTACAAATTGTTATTCTTTTGAAAATTTAATTTATGATATTTTGGCTGAAATCTTGTTGCTTAGCATAGCAAGATATAACTGAGAAGGGCCACTGAATCAGTGGGAATTCAAGGAGTTGACTCCTCTGTCAGTTTCACTAATTCACTGGACCTACTCTAGCTGCAACTTGCTAAGCAATAGAATTTCAGCCTCTGTTAAAAAATTATAGAAAGGTCTAGCAGGAGCTACTACCAAAAACAAGTTTAACTTATAATATTTACAGCACAATATCATTTTAATATAAATGTATAATTTATATTATATCAGTTTATCACTTACAATATTTATATCTGTGAAACCAGGGATGGCCAAACTACCAGCATTTCACCGCAGTGTCTCGGCTGGCTAGAATTGATGGGGGCTGTATTCCAACAACATACAGGTCATACTTTGTCCATGCCTGTGATTGCTAAACAGATATTTAGCTTAACCAAAACAAACAAACAAACAAACAAACAAACAAACAAACAAACAATTGTGTACTGATCTTAAAAGCTGTTAGCCATGGAACTGGTAAATATTCAAAGAATACCATATTAAACAGAAAGGCAGGGCAAAGCTAGGACCCTTTGGTATGCCTAACTGACTTCCTTTGCCTTTCCATTTAAGGAAAGGTATTCTTTGAATGCTTACCTGTTCCACACATACAGTATTTAGCTGTTAGATTCTATTTAAAAGTACAGTCATTTTAAATATATAAGCCAGTCACAAGCAAAATAATTTAAAATAAAAAAATAACAAATAAAAAGTTTTAAATATTATGGAAAAATACACAGCTAGGTTTGTTTGCTGGACATACAACAACCTTCAGTGTTATAAATGAAGTCAAATATTATACATTATTATTGAATTTATTAATGAATTACTGAATTTCCCTGCTTAAAAGTATCATGAAACACATAGCAGAACATGAGAATGACAGGACTCCCACTAAAGTAAGACTCGTGACTCCTATTATTGCTGACACATTAGAAAGAAGTGGTGATTTATCTTTTTGTGTCTGTGACATTCACTGCTAAACTATTACTAGCAAATTTAAGAAAGAACCAGCTAGTGCCTCGGTTACATCAGTAGTTGATACATATGAATCAATAGATGATAAATGGGTGCTTAAGAAGCAATGGGGTAAATATTAAAAAATTTACATACAAAGTTGAATTATAAATGTTCTAATATTATTTGGAAATATGAATAAGTACAAAGCATATTGATTTTATTTTTGCCTAATTAATATGTTATCATGGTGAATTTGGGCCCCAAGGCTTGTAATATGGTTATGCTTAAATCAGAGACCAGGGCAAAGTAATTGGAAGGTCATTAATACAGAGGGTGCATGTTGTGTTCTCTCAAAGTCCAAACTCTGCTGGATGTTAATTGATTAAGTTTACAAAAGTTTACACTCAAAGCTATTTTGAATGGAACTTTCTGAAGTTTTTAATTAAAGAGTTTTCTGGAAGTCAATTTAATTTCTCTCTCTTAGGGTCCACACATTTTTGTTATTATTTTAAAAGCTTGGTTGTTACTTTGTTCTTTTGTTAAAAGTAAGTCATTAAAGTAAAAATTAAAAGACAAAATGAAAACCCATAGTGCATAGAAAATCCAGCTAGTGTTCAATAGAACATCTTAAGACACAGGCTGCTCAGCAAGTGGTGGATTCGCCATACACGATGGTTCCCGAAGCTTAGAATCTTTATAAGCCCTAAAGAACAGGATAAAAAGTATATTTTTAGGAAAGCGTCACCACATTTATGGAATAATTAAGAAGTCAAATTATTGGACAAAGATCCTTGAGGTGTTGGAAGTCCTAATTAACACTGCTTTATTGGGGGGAGGGAACCTTGTTGAGTTTGCAAGTCAAAAAGCTTATAAGAGCCCACATAGTTTCCATGATTAACTGACTTACAGCTGGATTTTAAACAATATAATTTTAAAGCAGTCTGGATTTGATGGGTGAGGGACCCCAATTGAGTAGGCCACTATGGTTACTTCAGTGATGACCTAAAATGAACTTATATAAGTTTTGTTTTTGAAGAAAAGCAAAGTGGCAAACTATGTACTGGCTTAACAATTCTGAACCATGGACTCTTCCTCTGGATACACTGTGCATAGCAAAATATGCCTTTCTGATAACTTGGAAAACGTGTGACTTTCTAGATGCCAGACTGTAATCCCCATCAGCTCTCAATAATGTCTGTGCTGGTTAGGGCTAATGGGACCCACACAATACAATCAATGGAGAAGGATAATGGGTGTTGCAGTCCAACATCATGTGAAGGGCCAACTGTAGCCATCCTAGCTCTGAATAAAAGATGCACTGAGCACAACTGATGGCTGCTGAATGATCCCAAAGGAATATGTAAAAGCAAGAGGAGGGCTTCATATATAAAATGCAGCTTTTACGCAGATACCTCCTTTTCCAACTGGGACATGTCAAGGTTGACATATGCGCACTTTGTGGCATGGGAACATCCTTCTCCTTTCCAGAAAGATTACTGCAACATCCAAATCCTGATTAGGAAACTACTATTAAACCAGCTTCCTGATCAATTAATCAATGGATTTAAACACAATAAAAGCACAAAAGGCAGCATATGAGGAGGAGACAGAAGAGGGTGAAGTTGGAGGGAAATTCCTTTTCAGCAATATAAATGGTCATTTATTGACCTAAGATGGTTATGTCTGAAGCAGACCAAAAGTGGTCCTTCTGGCCTTAGCAATTAGATGTTAGCTTCCTGACAATTCATATCCATATCTATTGCAAAATAAATTATACAAAACAAGCAAGTATGAAATTTAATGCACACAAGCTCTACAGGTCATAAAACTTCAGCTTTTTTGTGCAGAGGATCTTTATCTCATCTCACCATTTTGGCACATATCATTTTATCTCTCCCTACAATTGGCTGAAGTGATGCATTCCTGGGTTAAGTTTGGAAGAATGAATAATATACAATGAAAAAACAGATGCAAATCTTTATGGTTTTCACAAATTGTTTGGGCTTCAATAGAACCCAGAATAAGAATCATGGTTATTTTTACAGAATAGGAATCATTGTGGTAGCCTCTGTGTCAGAGAGGAAAAGGTATTCAGATTATTCTAATTTGCTTTTTCTTGCCACTTCGGCCTTCACAAGCAGAAGAGAAGCGGACTTTAGAAACTGACACGTTTCTTCTTTTACTCTAGCCACACATCTAGAGTACAGAGTTCGCACTAAATAAGTGACTGAGTACATTCTTGCCACATGTTCATACGTGGGGCAATTCTCCGCCAAACTCATAGCGTAACGTGATCCACTTCCTTCTTCTCAGCTCTTCATATTGAGAAAAGCCCTTTATTTATTCTCACAATGTAGACTCCCTCATGCTACCTTGCCAGTGCACATCAACTGTGACCTTGAGACACCTTCCTCTCCAGGGATAAGGATGTTTTTCAGTCTCTGGCATCTTCAGGGTAAAGAATGACAATGTGAAAGAATGAAAGAAAGAAAGAAAGAAAGAAAGAAAAAGAAAAGAAAGAAAGAAAGAAAGAAAGAAAGAAAGAAAGAAAGAAAGAAAGAAAGAAAGAAAGAAAGAAAGAAAGAAAGAAAGAAAGAGGAGAAAAAACAAAATAAAAAACCCAATTTCTGAAGAGGATGACTTACTGTCATGAAAAGATAAAACAGGAACTTAATACTGACCTAAAATACACATGGAGAGGATTGCTGTAGCTCATTTTATTAGAGCTATGAAGAGAGAGCATACAGTAAATTTTAAATTTACCAGCATGGTTCATTCTTTATTGTCTTACCTTGGTAGAATAACTGCAATACAATCAACACCTGGTCTTCCTTTTTTACCTTTTCTGTAGACTGCTGTTCTTCTGACCTGAATGCTACTCACCTATTTTTTAATGCCAGCCAACGTAACGTCATTACACCATCATTTATTGGCTCCAAATATCTTAGTATACATATTCTACTTCTGAATTACTTCCCACTCACCATCCTCACGCTTGCAAAATACTCCCATGGTGTACTGTACAATCACAATTACGCTTATACTGTATGCCTACAACATACTAGCCTGGACTCCCTTGAGATATTCTAGATACGAAGACTGAAGGGTATGCTTGGTAAGATAATATCAAGGATGATATATATTAATTAACATCAGAAGCTACTTCTGTTAAGGATCTATGCCAGAAAAGGCATAAAATAAGGTTCCAGTACAGTACCACTGTGCAGTACCAAAGACATCCTTCCTAGCATGAAGACTAATACCAGAGTAAGAAAAAATATTTTATCAAACACCCCAAATTGTCTGGGTTGCTGTTAAAAGGATTAACAATATTAACATAAGACGACAATGTATACTTTGTTTTTCAGAAACAAATAAGGAAGGCATGAAAACTTTTGCCTTTCTCCTTGAATATCACATTTATTTCTGTCACAAAACCTTCATCTCAGTTCAAAGGATAAAAGTACTCAAATTTAAAGAAATGGTATTACAAAAGAATCTATGTCTGAGTACATGTAAATTCCATACATGATTATATTCTTTAAAAACTGGAGACCTACTTGTACAAGTGATTTGATGACTCAAATGTTTTTACATTAAAAAGAAAACAAGTATCAAGGGAGACTTGTTCTCTCTCACCAGGCCTGCCAGTCAAACTCGTGGGATTGCATCTGTGACAAACTGAAGACATCATAATATTATCTAAGGTAGAAGAATGACATCTGTGCAGAGTGGCTAGACTCCAACAGTCTTTGGCAGGAAAATAAATCAGGACAGAAAGGAGAACTCTCTTGTAGCTTCCCTTCCTGTTTCTCAGAATCAAGCACACCTCATGAAGCAGGGAGAGGAGCTGCCTGAAGCAATCCTTGTGCTGACACACATTCTGCCGTTCCGTGAGATCGACAAGCACAGAGGGGACATGCTTCCTCTCTGGACACTCCTGTCAAATATGTGAACCAGCTCTAAGCCTATTTGTTTTTGTCAACTATGTCCCCTATGAATTTCCCATTTAGAAAACCCTTTTCAAAAGCTTGCACATACTGTATGCTAAACAGAAGTGCCACTAAACAGGTGGGCTTATTAAAAGACTGCCTGAAACACACAACATGGGTGTGGTTTTTGAGCTGCCAATGTGCACCCTTACGACTCTTCCCCTCCACCAATATTCAGTCTCAACACAGAAACTGTAGAAAACCATCAGCCCTTATTTATTCTTGCATACATCAATCCCTTGTTGTCAAAGCAAAGACAGCCTCTTTACGGAATGGAAGAGGCAAGCTCTCTGCTTTTTGGTAAACCCAGTCTCAACTGCATTGTTGTTTTGCTTTCCACAACATAATTTGGGGATGGGTGGGTCAAAGCCCTATCTTGAGCAAACACCCAATTGCCAAGTTGCCTTTCATCAGATCAGCAACTAGGGTTCTGTTTTGATTTCTTCTTTCTTTGTTTTATAAGAAACAAATTGTCCTCTTCTGTGCGACTATTGCTTGTGTAGTTTCTCCGCTTCTTCTTTTTCTTCTGTTTTTTTGGTGCCTCCGGAGGAGCCTGAAGGGTTTCCATTTTGCCCCCAATGATTTGGAGGCTAGGCTTACGGCATTTTCTGGCCTTTCTGCTCTTTTCCACACGACCACCTCTTGGAAAGTCCTCTTCTATGGTATAGTCTCCCTGGGCCTCCTTCTTATGTTTCCTTCTAAGTGTGTCTCTCTGCAACTTCTTCTTGGGCTTTATAGAGCACTTATCTCTTTTCTTGTCATGTTCCTTCAACATTCTCCTCTTTTTCATATGGCTGTACTGTCTCTGGTCATTGTCCATACGTGGCCTCTTTAGCACCAGGCCAGCTTCCTCAAGCTCTGTAAAACCAAGACACTTGAAACTAGTAAAAGAGCCAAACTACACTGGCAAATGAATAATCTACCACAGCATACAAATGAAGAAACTAAAAGCACAGGCTGCACCTTATTAAGCAAGTCCATGAAAAATAGACCCTTTGTATATTTCATTCATTATATAAATATTCCAATAATAATGAGTCGCAGGTGCATCTGTGAGTTCATATTATATGCCTCCTGCCCTTTATAATGCTAGTCTTGTACATTCAATCTTAGGGGTATCTGAGAGCACCAACAGTTGAATCTCTTAGCAAATTACCAGGAAAAGTGTAAGATTTCTCTCTCTCTCTCTCTCTCTCTCTCTCTCTCTCTCACACACACACACACACACACACAGATGGTCTTGCAATATTTGCAAAGTGGAAGCAAAGGTTTCAAAAATCATCATGATTTATCAGCACCATGTCCACTAAATGGGTGGTGTATAAATCTAAACAAATTAGTAAAAATTACAGTTCGTAAAAATGCCAACACTGAATGAAGAATACATTTTTAGAGAGAGGTTTCCAAAAGTGTATGCATGCTCACAAGCAGCTTTACCTCAGAAATAAAACACTAGTTAAGACTGCAGGATATTTTATCTACCTGAGATACTGAAGCGGGTTGAAAAAAATTCCAATTTCTTTGTAAAGATCAAATGCCACCCTACATGCTGAATATATCATCCCATCATTCTAAAGTGTTTTCCCCAATAATTAATGCACTTATTAAGTTAGAATTTCAGGCTGATGAGGCCATCTAGCCAGAAGATAAATGGAACTTCTTTTGTAACAGGCTTGTAACAGTACCCCTTATTATTTAGCTTAAGTCAAAAAGTCATAAATGTAACAGCAGTCAGGTTAGAGATGAAAACAACAACAACAACAACAACAACAACAACAACAACAACAACAACAACAACAATCAGCAAGACGTGGGCTTAGGAAAACCCACACATGTATTCATACCTTGTACTTTCTTCTTTCCTCTTTGATAATTTCTCTTCATGTCATATTCACTATCATAGTAATAGATGAAGGGGAAAGTAGGAAAGGTCTCTCCAAACATCCGCTTTTTTGTGCACTCCTGCAAGTCATATTTTAATGTTATTTTCACACATTTTATGGACCCACTGCCTTCAATAATTCAAATTCTATCTAATGAACCAAACCAGATAAATTGTACCAATTACTTTTTGCCCTTCTAAAATAAAATTGCTGTTGCTAACTGGCACTAACTAAATATCTGTGTGAAACCAGAAATGCCTGGTCTATACAAGAAAATACATTTTAATGATTCCCCTGGAGTCCCCTTTTCACTATCACTACGCACATGTTTAAGTAACTATGGGGGTTAACACTTTACAAGTGTCCCTAGCAGAGGAAAAAAACAGGACTCTTCTTCAGTGTTGTGGTCTCTGAGGATGCAGCTGGCTGCTTCCAAGAGATTGAGTGTGTCAGGAGGAAAGTTCTAGGTGGTGAATCATGAGCAAAGTGAAATATTATGTACACTGAAGTTGCCTTCAGATCAACTGACCCAAAATTGCTTTCATAATATGGCTTTACACTCGTAACCAATGCTCTTAAATTTTTATTCTTCACAAATGTATTTAATGAAAGAGTGATTTAAAGTGTTGCCTCTCTCATCTGGAAGAGTTCTCAAGTTATTTTGGATCAGTGTTCCAAGCTAGACGTTACGATTCTTCAGTTTTTATCAATAATTTTCAAATCTGTGAAGCTTAAGGATGTGGAGAGACTTTCCAAATCCCCGAGGCCTGAGAATGTTAACAGAAGTGTGAGACTGAAAGCAGAGTACTTGATTCTTGCCCTTCTTGGCTGACCATAATGACCAAAAGAATGTGACTTATTATGAGAGCATTTGTAATAGCAAAAAAATAAGCAGTGACAATATGGTGAATGTCAGGGCTGTTCAGAATCTGACAAAGATGTCATTTCAGCTTTGCCTATATTGACTGGAATAGCAGACTCCACCTGAATAGTCACATTGATTTGGAACCCCTTAGACAAACAAAGCATTCCGACAAGAAAATATTAGCCTTTTCCTTGCTCACATTTCAGCTTCTCTGGGTAAATACTGTCACAGGTTGCCATCTTCCTTGGATATCTGTTGCCTCTTGAATGCGGAGATGGCTGCCGTCAAAGCTGCTTCAAGCTAAGCATTATAAAACCTCACAAAATGTTCTTCCTTGCCCTTAAGGCATTAGCTGTAACAGATGCAGATGAAACTTGTTCTCCCTCTATGGAGGTATGAAAATCCTATCTGTTCCTCTTGGTTTGCAAATTATTTTATTGTCTGGTGGGCGTGTTTTATTCAATTTTGAACATTTAAAAAACCAGGCAGCTTATTCTTAACTATTTTTAAAAATTATTATTTCCTGAGGCCAGCCTTCACAATCTATGCTTCTAGTGAGAGCATCAAACTTCAGCATGATTTATCAGACTCTGCTACTTAGCCTTCTAAATGATCTGAGTGGGAAAGAAAGTTTTCCTCTGCAAACAACTCCTTTCCAAATGTAGACTCAATGTTCTGTACTCTTGATATGTTGACTCTTTTATGTAAAGGGAAAAGTTATGCTTTTCGTAATGAAAGGTGCAGCTTTTACTGCAAACAGCATTTTAAATGTTTTGATCTTTTTTTAAAAAAAAACTGGAAAATGGCTTGAATATTTTATGTATCTATAAAGAAGAATTGCTAATTATTTCTCATCTGTGTGGGCAAATGTTTTTTTCCAAGCCCACCCTAATAATTTTATACAAGACTATGTGAAGAAGGCTGGATATTATTTGATGGCTGTGGAACACACTCCCCCAAGATCTTCTTGGAGATGCTGCATAAAGTCTAGAATTTATGCAGGAGGCAGATGGTCTTTTCCCCTTCAATACGTTGACAGTAAAGCCCTAGCGGGTGAAAAGCACAAACCTCTAACAGCAGGCACTCCTATTTCCTCTTTTTAACATCACTGCATTGAACCATCACCTCCATGCTGTATGACATGCACTTTCTCAGACCCTCTTTCAAGTGACCTGCCACTACTGCCACATGCTTTGTACTGTTAAATACTCTGGGGATGCTCTTTTGCTCCACAGGTAACACACAGAGGATGGAAAGCTCAGCCTGTTACCAACCCACCTGAGAAACACTATATCTGATTGACAGCTTGGAGTGCAAGACATTTTTGCAGATCCTCTCTTTTCTACAGCCTTGCGGCTTGCTGTGGACACAAAATCTGAATTCTAGAATATGCTCTGTACAGTTTTGATAAGGATGGTAACTCTTCAAATTTAGAACCTGACTGCTGGGCCACATTCATAAGATGTTCTGAAAAAATAACGCTGCTGAACATCTGTCTCTCTGACTTGTCTTTGGTATCCTTTAGTTGGTTTACGGCTCTTGCTTTTGTTAACCCTACAGTACATTGTATTGAAGGTCTCCCTCTCTTCTCACTGGTCCTCTAGTTGTTTCTAACCAACACATTTTTAAGAGCCTTGTACACTGCATTTATAGATCTTCTTGTTCATGCATTAATGATAAAATAGAGAGGTTTGGACAACACTTCAGAGTGTACATTCCTTGATAGTAAGTGAAGAATCCAGATCAAATCCTGCTCCATGGTTACTGAAAATAATGGCAGTAATAGCGAAGTGGGATCCTTTGATGGGGAAAAGTTGATCCACATTATGCAATTCACAATGAGACACAAAATTCTAAGCCTCTATTGGTTCTGGTGAGCCATTAATGACAGCAATCTGGCAGAGCAGACCTTCTGTCTATCACAATGTGATTCGCATGAGATATCTCTTCATTGGACTATGTCCATAAACTTTAGCATATGGAAAATCTGCCTCAAACACTGTCAGCTGCTGAACCACTCAAAATCAAGTTACAGTATCTACTTTAAATTTGGATACAAAATTAATTGTCAGTACGCCTATCATGTGGCTACAGATTCGTTATGCTCCTTCGTACCAGATGATAGTGGCAGCTAAAACTGCTACTTGATATCATAGTTTTGAGAAAAAAAATGAACTTGCTAAATCTCTGAAATCACTGGCAATTTAGAATATTTTCAAAGTTTATTCCTATCACAAATCCAAATTGTGCCACAAACCTGCAAAGCTGACACTTGGGGTGCCATATGCGACACAGATGGTCTAGATATTTCTAAGAAGTAAATGTCATTAGATTGTGCTGCAAGTACTGTATGTCGCAAATTATTCTATAATGTTCAATGTAAATCTATAAGATTCCACATCATTTTTAGAAAAATTTAAATTCTGAAATCATATTTAAAATATGCCAGCATAATCATGGACATTGCACTTAGAATATAAGAAGGCTGCTTCATATAGTCCAATACTGACATTTTTTATCTCAAATTATGGAAGATTATCATGAAAATAAATAAAAAAGCAATAAACTAATTCAGTTGACAGGTTCACAGAAGTGTGTGTGTGAGAGAACTTTATTACGGTCAAAGACCAGTAAATTCACAGAAGTGAAATTACTCAGAGCATAATTTTGAGATCTCTAAGAAAATATGAGGTTGCGTTTTTTTTAAACTGAAGATAAAACACTTTAATGTGCTGTAACACTGGGATATTCTACTGTGTTTCAGCTACAAGCACTATTTCTTCAGTCCTCAGTAGTTTGGGAAATGATAAAGCTAGCCTGTGTGGCTGGTCTGTCCTATCAGTACCGGGTCTGCATCTGGCAAAACATATTAGAGATCAGAAGCCAATCACTTCTTACAATTTCTTTTTCCAACAAGAACTCAACAAGATCTATGTGCTGTTAGTATAGCTATATGTACTGGTATACTGAGGTTGATCATCTACTGTTTTCCAACGCAGATATGCAGAGAGAGGCCATATGAGGTATTGCGTCAAATCTGAACCATATAATAAACCAGTGGTTCCCAACCTTGAGTCTCCAGATGCTCTTGGACGACAGCTTCTGGAAATCCTGGCCAGCACAGCTAGTGGCGAAGGCTTCTGAGAGTTCTAGTCCAAGAACATCTGGGGACCCACGGTTGGGAACCACTGTAATAAGGCCTACATGTTCTTAAAATTAGGATTGGGGTAGTAGTATTACACAACAATTCTACATGTGCTTTTAAGAAATAAGCCTCAATGAATTCAGAAGAGACTGTACCCAGTAGACTTGTGCAGAATGACACTG
Source organism: Pogona vitticeps (assembly GCF_051106095.1). NCBI lineage: Eukaryota > Metazoa > Chordata > Lepidosauria > Squamata > Agamidae > Pogona > Pogona vitticeps. The sequence continues at coordinate 199,052,663 of NC_135784.1, forward strand.
TTAATGTATAAGGAATCCCTTTTGTTTTAGAAATACTTTTTCTCCCTCATCTATCAGAGAAAGCCCAATTCATATACATTTGAAACAAAACTTCAGACGTTTCAGACAACACTTCTTGGTAATCTCAATCTCAACCAGAGATGGAAAATATACTTTTTTGAATTGACAGCTTTTAAAATATGCTGAGCAGCACAACCCAACCACTGACTTATGTTGGCCAGGGCATTTTTGGGAATATAATCCCAAAAAACAGTAACTTTCTTCCCCTTTGAGTTTAATCTGGTATCTGATCTTAGATAATGTCAGCTGTGGAAAGTTCAAACAAATGCTATCCTGTCACGCATCTTAATGACAATTACCTATGAAAAATCTTAGGCAGGCCACAATTTATTTGTAAAATTCCTTAAACTGTTTTTGAACTGCTAAATTTAGACTGACTTCAAATTACTTCATAAGCTTCCAAACAACCGAATCCTGTACTGTATGTGTTTGATGTTTTTCTCTTAATATAATACTTTAAATAATGTAAGAAAGTACTGAAACTTACATATCCATAATGGCCTTTCTGTGCACAGTTGTAACAGTACACCAAAGGAGACTGGTAAGAACTAGCCTTTTTCAGTGGTCCTGGCTTGGTCTGTAACAAAAAACAAAAAACAAAAACAAAAAAGGCAGTAATTAAGCTTGTATTCAAAATATGCATAATACAATCAAATTAATTTAGCTGTCCCTCCCAATTAATAACAGTACAATGAGAGGTCGCACAATTTAAATAAATCTGAGTTTAAATCCTATCAGGCATGCTTGGTGTGAAGACAATCTCAATATATTCAATGGGTTTTACTGCCAATCAAACATAGTTTTAAATAATAAACATAATTGCATAGATTTGCATAAAAATACAAACTGTTCTGATCAATGCATATTTCGTTGCAAATGTGTGTGGCAACAGGCACTGCTTTTAAAAGAGATATTCTTTTGTGCATGAAAAGCAGAGGAATATCAATTCTAAAGACATCACTCATCTCCTGTACTTACTAATTACTACATGAACTCATACAAGTCTCATTTTAATATATCTGCAACTCTTTTTAAAAACATGCCTTACCCTACGATATGTGATTATTCTCTCTCTCCACCACTCAACTATTCTTGAAAGAATCTTAAAGACCTAGTCATTCCAGGCTGCTTTTAATTGAATTGAGGCCTATTTTTAAAATAATGCAAATTTTTATGTTATTGTTGTGGCTATTTTAAATTTTTTATTTTATTTTAATTAACCATGTTTTGTTGCTTGGTGTTTTTTTCTTTGTAAACTGCATTGAGGAGACTGTTCCTCATAAAGGAATGCAGAATTCTTTTTAAAAAACATAATAATTAAAATCTCATAATACTTTGATTTGTAATACCTTGTGAAAGTGACTATATATGCAGCATCCAAACCCTATAGTTCAAGGTACCTGCCTCACAATACCTTAGAACAGTACCAGCTAGCATAGATGTTCTATATTGAGGGCAAGTATGAGATGGATCGAGTAGACCAAAATAGCAGCTGCTTCAGAGCTGTTTATTTCAACAAACCTAATAATGATCAGCTGTAAAAAATATGGCAAAAAAAGGATTTCATAATGACATAATAGTACACGACTACCTGAAAGTAGAAACAATGGGTGCCTGCTTTTCTATTCTACATATCTCATAAAAATCCTTAAGGATGCAAGAAAAATATGTTCCCATGACATCAAAAGATGTCTGCAAGGCACCTCCTTTTGTTTATGTAATTGAAAAGGTCAGATTTAAGGATACAAATTAAATTGAATACTTGTTATTCAGATTAAGTATGCATATCTCCCTACAGCTGTCCAAAAGACAGAAAGGAGGGGGGAACCAATATGATGTCAAGCTCACTATATTCTCATTATTTCAGGTTTTAAAAGGCATTTAAGGTCTCTGATCCAGTGGGTACAAAATGAAGCATTCACGATAGTAGCTGCACTGTGCTGTAGGATTTTTTGTGACAAACATTTAAATAATCTATATTTTGTAGGGTGATATCTTGAAGATTACTTCACTATCAATATATAGAAGTAATAACCCAGCAGATAGCATTACCTCTGAAAGGTCCATCCCATCTTCTATTCTTGCTGAAAGCTTTTCATGCACCAGTAAACTCAGTAAATATCAGAAGATAAAGCATAAGCCTACCACGCCACGGATTTACTCCTAATGTCTCCTCAAAGTGCAGCCCCCGATGCAACGATTACAAATGATTTTCTTCTAATGTCATTTTACATAACCCTTTTTTTCTGCACGAGTAGTTAGTGTGGAATGAGTGAATGAATGAATGAATGCCATTAAAACAGTTAATCATTATCTGGGACACTGGCCTTCCTCCCTTCCCAGCAAGGAATCTCCATGACAAAGGCCAAGAGATCAAAATGCCAGGGCTCCCTCCATGGCCTATTTCTGTCAGTAATTTTTTATGCAAATAGGACTGCTGGGCAGCTCCCTCTGTGACCTTGAGATGCCCTTATCTTAAACTGACTTTGATCCAGTGAGGCCTTTGCTTTTATGAAGCTCATTACTTCTTACGATATGCATCTAACTGAAATTTCACTAATTAAAAGAAATTGCCTATTCATATTTTTTCCCCTGTTCTATCTTTCAACTACACACATGTGCATGAAAAAAACACCCCAATATGATGTGAAATAAGCACTACCCTCTACCTGCTATTTTACTTCAGGAAAAATTCTCAGGAATGCTTAATTTATTAATTGCACTTAACCTTCTGCTCTTATATGATGCTCCCAAAGGGTCTCCTACGTAGATTTCTGAGCAAACTCATCTTACACTTATTTACTTAAGCTGCTGGTTCAACAAACACACAAGAAGACAAATCCAAACGCTATCCTATGGTTGACTTCTTAATGCTATATTGAAACAACACATTTGGCTGGAATCTAAATAGCTCCTTTAGTCAGACCCAAAGCCTCTGTGACACAAAGGAACTTTTCAATTTTTCTGTTTTAGACCAGTCATCTCCAATGTCAGAGTGCAAACACTGTTTGAGATCACTGGGAAAGGCCAGATGACTTTCTTGACATAGGAAGGTAATTATCTGGTTCCCTGGATTGTGTCTACATACTTGTACTTTGTTGTTATGTACCTACTGGTCTCCAACATATTTAGAGAGAAGCACCTAGTTTCCCCTTCCCGATCTCTGTTGCCTCATTCTTCACATGGGGAGTGATGTGCCTACAAATGGTTGGTTCCTACTGACATGTAGACTCTCCATATAAGCAAGAACCCTGGAAAACTGCGGTTGTTGCTTACATTAAGAGACTGTATGTGAGCAGGATCCTCTCCTCTGCAGGCATCTTGTTCTCCATGTGGAGAAAAAGGCAACTGAGATGGGGTGGTGGTGGGACTAGGTGCTTCCCTTTATGCACGCAACAGAAAACTAGGTAAGTAATGACTGACTAGAGTGTATGCCTTAAAAAACCTAAATTCAGAGTTCAGTAGAGTATATGAATGTACCTTTCAGCAGGAAACAGTCCAGAACCTTTCTAGAAAGCACTTCTGTTTTCATTATTTACATCAGTCGTTCATACAAATACTTTGGAAAAATCTTATTCTAACTGAGTCTTTGAGAAAGTATCATCAAAAGCCAACTGTCATATGAATCAATGTTACACAGAAAGCAAACTCCAGATAGTCTGATTCTGACAGCAGAATTAAAAAAAAATGAAAAGTTGCAATTGCCTACTAATACTCCAGGATCTGCTAAATCTCAGGGTACTGTCTTATGACATTAAACAATTTATGTCAGCTATCTCTCTGCTTGATTGTTAAGGCTCTTTCATGTCTAGGCTAAACCATATTAGAACATCTGAAATTTCTGACAAAAAATTGGGCTTTCTCTGCATCAAATTTGTCATTGTATTAGTGTTTGTTTTATAAAAGAAATGCGCACCTGAATTGTTCTGTCTCTACTGGAACATTCCTGAACTCTCTGAAGTGTATATGGCATAAGAAAATAAACCTGTTCTGAGTGGAATATATTTGATTTAATTCTCCTCTTATATTTGGAAAGAAAGTGGCATGAGGAGTTTACCAAATCTTCCATCCCTACCTGGCCTTTTGCTACTTGCCCAATCAACCTTATTTCAAAGGTGAAGTCTGTGGGTTATTATTTCTCCTCTCACCCCCCACCCCCAATCCTCAAGCAAATTATATTTGGGAAAATATATCTGTGAAAATTCTCAGTCATCCAGGTGAGGTTATCTGGAAGTTGAGTTATGGCAACTGGACTTCTTTCTTGTTAAATACTGAAAAGTTTCGCTACTCATCCAAGTAGTTTCTTCAGTCTGAGGAGAGTTAGCTGGTAGAAGATCCCTGATATATCTTCAACGTTGGTTTCACTTTCCCCTGGTCTGAATAGGCTCATTAGAAGGACAAAGGACTTCAGTCTCCTCAGACTGAAGAAGCTACTTGGCTGAGTGGCGAAACGTTTCAACTTAACAAGAAAGAAGTCCAGTTGCCATTACCCAATTTCCAGATATACTTGGGAAAACTGCACACTTTCACCAGGATGTTCATTAGGGGAGAAGAAAAGATGGACCATGAACATTCATTCTGGCTGATGTTGGGATAGGAAGATTAGTGCACTCAGATAAAGCTTGTATTGCCACCAGCAACATAAGGTTTGTCTTGGAACAGGAAACTGAGCGTTCCTCTCTCCATCCCAGAGCTGGTATGATTAATCCTAAAACTAAAGTTGATACTAGAAAATGGTTCCAGGGTTGATGGCTAATCACAAAAATAGAAGAAGTGGAAAGAAACAGGAAGGTTAACAAAGCCTAAAGAAGAAGAGTGGAGTGAAATGGGGGATAATGCAAAAAAACAGAGTGTAGTAATATATCTGTGAAGATTCTCAGTCATCCAGGTGAGGTTATCTGGAAGTTGAGTCATGGAAACTGGACTTCTTTCTTATTAGGTTGAAACGTTTTGCTACTCATCCAAGTAAACATTTCAGCTTAATAAGAAAGAAGTCCAGTTGCAATGACTCAACTTCCGGAGAGTGTAGTAGTGTCTTCTACAGCAGAGGTCATCAATCCCGGTCCGTGGCCCATTGCTGATCCGTGGCCTAAGCCCGACCGGGCCGCCAAGACAGACCTCCCCCCGCACTCACCACCGCAAAGGTTATTTGCTCCTGCGCACATGCTTGTGCGCCTGCACAAACGGTGGCGCGGTCTCCAGGAGCCCGGCTGGAAAGCTAGCAGCGCAGAGGGACCCAGTGGCTGAAGACAGGAGTCTGGGAAATTCAAATGGCCTCCCCACAGGGCTCTGTGTCCCGCCGCAGGGTCCCTCCATGCTGCTGGCTTTCCAGCCTGGCTGGAAAGCCAGCAGCATGGAGAGATCCCACGGTGGGACACAGAGCGGGGGGGGGGGGAGGCAGGCTCACAAGGGAGAGCTGGCAGGCTGTCAGGGCTGTGGAGCCCTCCTTGCCTTGCCCCACTGCCCTGTGCTCCCAGCCGACAGAGCCTGGGGTCTCCAGCCACGGGGTCTCTCCGTGCTGGAAAGCCAGAAGCACGGAGAGACCCCATAGCTGAAGACAGAGGCGGGGGGGGGGAAGGCAGGCTCACAAGGGAGCAGGGGAGCTGTCAGGGCTGTGCGGAGCCCTCCTTGCCTTGCACCATCGCCCAGGCTCCTGCCTTCTGCAGGGTCTCTCCCTGCTGCTGCCTGCCTGCTCTCCCTTGGAAGCCTGCCTTCCACCCCCTCCGCTCTGTCTCCAGCCGCAGGGTCTGTCCGTGCTGCTGGGCTTTCCAGCCTAGCTGGAAAGCCAGCAGCACAGACAGATCCCGCAGGTGGCAGGAGCTGGAGGGGGAGAGATCTTTTGAATTTTTCCCAGGCTCTGTCCCCACCCCGAACCGGTCCCTGCATGGAGTCCATACCCATTAACCGGTCCGTGGTCCGAAAAAGGTTGGGGAATGCTGTTCTACAGTGCAGCTAACAGGAAACCCTGATTTTTCAGCCTTCTGGATCACATGGAAGCCTTTAAGAATACTGTAGTAGCAGCTAGCCTGGATGGAGAGCTGGCGGGGAGCAAGTCAACCTGCTCTCTTTCTCTCTCTCTCTTCATTTGTTCAGCTTAATTCTCTCATGAACATCTGAACAGTGACAGAGAGAGAGAATGAGAGAGCAAAGGACACTGAAAACAAGAAAAGGGAGAGTGATGGAGGGGGGAAAGTGGTGGTGAATGAGACACAGCAAGGCGAGGGAAAATGCACACAAATGAGAGGGGAAAGGGAACAGGGGACAGAGTGGAGAAAAACAGAGCGTGAATGCAGTGATTTTGCTGTGCTTTTGCAGAAGAGAGAAGAACTGGCACCACCAAAAAACAACTGGAGAGCACATCATTCATCTGGTATCCCAACCCTTTTCCGATAGGGCATGGGACACCATTTTTCTTTCCACCTTAGTGTAATAAATGAATTTAAAAAATGCTCCGTTGACTTGAATGGGATCCTATTCCTGCTGGCATGGATCTTGTTGGTCATAAGATGAATGGGGGAGTCCAATGTCCTGCCAAAATTGCTGGAGATTAGAAAGCTATGCCCTGCCAAGGATATTATTGCCTTGGAGAGGGAGCCCCATTAGGTACTTTTTGGAAGGGTGAGATTCCCCCTCTCCCACATATATAAGTGAATAGAGAAGTCATTCAGTTTACTTGAATAGAACAGCCATTCTACTAAATGAAAACAAGCAAACAAAACAAGCAAAATGGCTGGAATGGACTGTAATTCCATTGTCAGAGAACCTTTCTGGCAATACAAACTGTAGAAGGGCAGGTATCATCCATTTTTGGCAAATTAACACAGACAGGAGCAGCAGAAGCAGAGGGTGAAATTGGGGTGTACTGAATTTTGGAGCCATGGTAGCAAAAAGATATATATTTCTCTATGAAGAAAGTATACTTGGAGTACTGTATACACTGTGTTTGCAAGTACAACTGCATTCCATGAAAATGCAATCACGCTTGAGAACAAGGCATGTATTCTTAAGGGAAATAGGGTGGTGGAGATTGCTGCAACACAGCCAGATTTCCATGAAAGTTGCCTCTATTTTGTTTAAATATTTATAGCCTACCAAATAAAGATTCAGGGCAGGGAAAGACAACTCCCCGCTCCCTTTGAACAATGTAAAACAAACTTGTTTGCAACAAGTCACAACAGGGCAAAGCCTTTGTGAGGGCACCTCCACTAGGAACATATCACCTGCAAGGGTAAGTAGAATCCAGCGAAAGACCTCTGTAAAGCATCACAAGGGCCAGGCAGGTAATTGCTAGTATGCGCGTTTCTAATTCTCAAGTATTTTAGAAAGTTGTGATGGCTTTCATACATACCATATTTTTCCATGCATAATACACCTCTATGTATAAAATGTCCCCCCACTTTTCTAACCCAGAATTTCTTTCTTCACAAGGAAGTGTGGGGAGGGGGAAAGCAGGAATCAAAGCACTTTGTTGTGAAGTTCCCCCTCCACTTTCTTTGGAAGCAGGAATCATCAAAGTTATTCCTGCTTTCCCCCTCCACTTTATTTGGAAAAAAGTGCAGGAGGAAAGCACTTTCCTTGCTAGAAAGTGCTTCATTGCGAGGAAAGTGCTTTCCCCCTCCACTTCTGACTAGTGTATGACAGGTGAGCCCTGATTCATCCACTCTTGCTTTTTCAGAATTATCAACAGCCAAAGCTCTAATGTGAGGTTACAGTCCTCATATAGGCTCAGCTCATTCTTTCTATCTGCTGCTTCCTGGAGTGAAGTCTTCACCAATAGTTTCCAGAGTCATTTCTACTAGATTGGCCACCAGATGACCACTGGTAGAGGCAGACACTCACTTGGCTCTCGTCAAATACAGGATGAGATCTTGTTGGCTCCTATAAAATAACTATTTTGGTAAGGAAAGGATATCAAACTGACAGCTGTATCTAGGGTGGAATGACTGGGGTTGTGGACCAGGGCATAACATTTAGAGGGTGCAAAAATGTGTTCTTGGAATGCTGCATACTCATCTACCCTGATGGCAAATATTTTGCCTGGTGCTGCCTTGGGCAGAAAGAAACAAAAACAGGTGGGCTCAGAATGCAACCAAAATGGGCACTGTACACTCTGGCCCAGGTGTTCTTCCCTGTTCCTCTGTCCTCTTCCCCCCCCCCCCCCCCCCGTATGTCAATAAAATGTGACTCACACTTAAGTAATAGGGCAGCAAAGGTCCAGATGCCAAAATTGCTGAGTTTTGGATCTGCACACTTGCTATCCCTACATAAAGAATATTCTGGTCTGACTTGAAGAACATCTTCACTCATGCAAACTTCTTTATCTTGACTATATGTTCTGATTCTCACATATAGCACTCACTGACCCACACAAGCCCTGCCGAACAAGCCCAGAAGTTGTCTGAGGCTGCAGTCACATGAGGCAAAGGTCCCCCACTTTCAACTAAACTTTCTATACCTTTGTTGTAGTGCATCACGGTCCCGTGGTATATATACCTGGATGAGCATCCCAATGTGTTTTAACATTACTGATTCATTTTCTTCAACTTGAATCATTATGGCTGGCTATACTGTGTTATTGATTTATTTTCTCCTTTGGTTTGTGAGGCACTGCAATGTCTTAAGTTTCATTAAAAAAATTAAGTAGTACATCGATAAGTCAGGTACTGTTTCGTGATGGGTGTATTTTCCTCTGCTGCACCAGCGCCTCTGGAACCAATGCATTGCACTCAGTGGAGGAGCCCCCCCCCCCACAGCTGTCCTGCTTCCCAGACAGTAGCTGGGGTGGTTCACCCAGATTGTGCTTTAAAATCATTGACTCATGTTTACCAATGTATAGACATTCCAGCCACATAAAAATAATAAAAACTATTTATACAGGCAGCCGCACAGACGTAATGGCAGCTGCCTTCAACAGTGACTTTACTTCAAAAAAGTATTGATAGGCTCATACACCCATGCCATACTGTTAAGGAATAATTCAAAATGCTACCAGAACAAAAATAACAGAAGCCTCCAGGCGAGCGGGGAATGAACCCCAATTACAACACCGAGAAAATGATTCAGTAACGGCTGTGCATCATGTGACTGCAAATTTAAACTACTGTACGATCTAATTGGGGCATAAGTAAATAACATTTCCCTCGTATGATTGTGCCCAGAGTTGTGCTCCTGGAACAGTGCCACACCTGCTCTGAAGGATGAACCATTTCTTCATCAGGCTAGCAATATGACACAGTTTATTGACATGCTTTTGAAGTTGTCTTCAAAAATTAGACTCCATTTGTTTTTAAAGAACAAACACACACACATGCAGAGCAAAGAGGACTGTGCCTTCCCATTTTTCACACACTGGGCAGACAGTATAACCAGCCATAGGTCTGTGCTTCAATCTTCTGCCCAATACATGGAGATCTAGGATTTTAGATTCAAAAAAGATATTAAACACTCAAGTACCCTTACGCACTCATACACCACATATTATTTCACAGAACCTAATTTCTGAAGTGCCTTCATCACTGGACAGTAACAAGTTTAGATATAACACCAATGAATGATTTATCTGTAATCAGTCATAAAAGTACCATTTCCAATAGTATCCTTTGTTACTGAGATTATGGAATGGTGGCAAAACTGAAAAGCAAAGGCTGCAGGGAAAGAGAAAAGGCAAAATATTGTGGCACTTTAAAGACTTAACAGATTGAGGACAACCTTACTAGACTGAAAATCTTTTATGTGTAGAGTGCTAAAATATTTTGCTGTCTGCACTTTATTTATTTTATTTATTTATACCCCGCCTATCTAGTCATTTCGACCACTTTCTCCACTTCTCTTTTAATAAGATGCTGAGACACACTAATATGATTTCTTCTTCTTAGATTAAAGAACAGGCTATTGAGTTTAAGAATCTCCAAGATTTTTCAGGAGCCAAATGAGAAGAGAAAATTGCTTTCTGTTGTAGCAACCCAGATACCACCCACCAAATATATTTTGATGGGGACATTGAACACTTGTAAATAAACCACAAACCTGTATGTAAACCATCACATGCAGTTTCAGAAAATGTGAGAGTCAAATAGCAGCTCCCTAAGGGTGCCACTAACACAGAGGACTACACCATGTTCTATGTGTCCATGGCATGGCAGCTACGTGATAGAAAGGGAAGATGGAGAAAGTAAATTATTGCAACTGAATTGTTACTACTTTAAGTACAATTATTATTTTTCTAGGAGATAGTATACTGTTGTGATCATTTAGCTTAAGAACAACCAATAACACATACTGCACCACATTGTCATAATTATGCAGTTTGGGTGGAGGTGGATTTGAATCATGTCATGCACTCAATAGATTCCCACTCCATTGGGTAATTCCTTAATTAGGCAGATTTTTGAAACATGTATTATGTATACAGCAGACCGGAACGGCTTCTTTACAGGGTTTTTAAAAAGTCCGACCAAGTGATTACATCATTAAGCCACACATACTACGTAATGAAAATCCTTATGAAAATTCATGACATTCATATATTATTAATATACAGGAAATGGGAATGTTAACATTTTGAGTTTAAATTATCTAACATCTTATGGGCTTGGAGCTTGAGATATGTAAAAAGTACACTCTTGCTGTAAGTATATACGTTAAAACCAAGAGTTCTAGCCAAAAGGTTTTCTTTTAAATTATATTCAGGTTATGAACTTTGATCTGAAGATTAACAGGGAACGATTCTATTTGGCTGTGACTAAGCCTCCAAAAAGGGCTACTGTATATTGAAATAAATAATTGAATAAGTGTGAGTAATATAAAAAATGAAGTTTGCTATTATGCTTTGTTTAAATGGCAGGCATATGTCTATATGTCAATCAATCAATCTTTATTTTGCGATCTCCAACCCATTAAAAATGTCTGTATGTATTTCTTTAAAATACTTCTAGACCACCTTTGAGAACAGACACCCTTTTAAGGCCGCTTATGTGATAAAATTCTATGCAATAAAATCCATACAGTTACGAAAAAGCAAACTAAAATTTGAAAAAAGATAGCAATACAAAGATGTAGTCCAGACACTATCAAAATCTAAAATACAACTGCAGTTAAAAACCAAAAGAACATGCAGAAAAAGGCCAAAGAAAATAAGTAAAATGTTAAAGCTTTTTAAAAAGCTTGCAATGGTGCTGTCTGATGGCAGTCTGATGGACCCCAGAATCATTTGGCTGGTTTTTAAATTGGAAAGTGAAGGGTTAAAACTGAAAAATAATGAGAAAATGACATGTAGTGTAAGTTGTTCAAATTCACGATACAAGTAGTAGAACCCCCTAGTCTTTTACAGACTAGACATTATATAATGAATTTTAAACAGATGCAAATTGTACAAATACTATGGGAAAATATTAACCCTAGAAAGAAATGAACCCTCAAGCATGATGCTGTGAATTTCTTACAAGGAATTCTAAAACACTGATAACATTAAAAAACACAAGTAATGTAAGGGAAAAAAATCCTTCTGTATGTATACAGAAACTATGCAAACCCCTAGCCTGAGAAAAGCAGAGGCACCTCCTAAATGCTCCCAAATCTTCATGGCTTTAAAGGCATTCTAATTTCACTCTAAGGCTGTGCCACCTATTCACTGGTCCACAGCTAATTTTACATGAAATGTAAAGCATTATTTAAGTAGAATGGTGCATTAAACTCCAACCATTTCTTGCTGTGCTTTCAAGCTGCAGACCTATCTATCCTCTATTTTAATTTTAAAGTAAGTTAGCAGAGGCTTCCTGCTTAATCCCCAGAGGCTACCTGTACAGTGACATACACACATTTATGACAGCAACATAAATGCTCCTCTAAAGTAATGGGCAACATTAAGTGAAATCATTTCCCAGAGAGATATTATAGGTATCTATATTTTATTTGCCATCTTAAACATATCTGCGTCTTTATGACCTTATTTTAAAAATGTATTTCCCTTTTTAAAATATATATATATATATACATACATACATATATATATTTCCTGGTGCAAATGGACTGCATAAATAAGCAATGTGCTATGAGGCTTCAGACTAGCCGATAAACCCTTTCAATTTTCATGCCAGCTTCTTCTTTTGTAATTCAAATCTGGCTGGAAACTGGCAGCTCTGAAAACTGAAACAAGCACTGCCACAAATACCTTGTAATGCTATCGACCTTGTCTGCCCATGCAGTAAGAAAGGGGAATGCATATATGTCTGCAGTCATCCAGATAACACAACTCATTTTTTTTTGGGGGGGGGGGACAGAAGCCAGCCCCGGACTGTGCACCAAAAGCAGAGTCATTACCAAGCAAGCTGGAGAATAAGTCTCTTCAAAATACAGAGCACATTTAAAAAACCATACACAGGGCTCAGCCACTGCTTTCATTACCAATTTTAATTTAGCTCCTTCAGTTTGCCAACCAGATAAACTCTCCAGTGCTGTTTTTTTTTTTTTTTAAATCTATTTGCCACATTTTATGTTTAAGATTATAGTAATATGGGGAAGAAGGAGGAATCACTTTTAGGGGAAATAAAGAAACAGATCCGCTTATCAGCAGCCATCAGAAAGTTCATTAATCAGCAAGGCTTTGTGCCCCCTAAATTGAAAGGTTAAATAATCCTCTCAGGAATATTTCTAGGCACCTCCACCAATTGTCAGTAAGGGGCTGCCATTCACAACACTCTGGATCAGTGACAGGGTATTTTGCCAAGGTTTGGACCTCAAACAATGGTGGACAAATGGCCCGCCTCACAAAGAAGCCCTTTAACTAAAAGGATGGAAAAGAACCGAGAGCTGATCGGGACTGGAAGCGCAGAGGAGATCCCATGTAGGTTTTATCAGAATACTTCTGAGAGAAGCCTGCATGCTTTTTTATATGTGAGCATCAGCAAAATTATAATGGACATATAATACATAACTCTTGCAAATATGTTAATCTTCATACACACATATTTATATCTCAACCTGTACACACACTTCCAGCAGATTAATAGTTGTATTTGCTATTAATACGCTAAACAAATTCAAGATTTTTTTTTAAAAAACTATAATTCTAAATTATGTACAGCTTCCTTTAATTAACTTTATACTACCCTATAGTTAAGCAAACTTCAAGTATGGAGGAAATGACTAAAATAACCTAAAAAATAAAGAGTATTTGCATTTTTTTTCAAAAAGGAACTCTCTGCTGAAATAACTTTTTTTGGTTCCTAATTAGGGGAAAAACCACAAAGGGACCACAGAAGAACAGGTGTGTAGAATAAAAGTCAACTTGTTTTTATACTTGCGTGTTTAACATGATTCTAAAAGTAACTCTCCAAAAGGTATAATTCAAGAATCTTAATTTGTTATTTTAAGTCACACTGACTTCAGGCATTCATCTGACTTAAGAGGACATCAAAGTAATTGGACTAAACTGGTGAGTGATGATAAATTTTCAAAAATATTACAAAGAGATCATTTACCTTAATATCCTATTGCCTCCACTTGAACATAAGAGGCATGATGGAGAAATATAAAGAACTAAAACAATTTCACTTGTGTGAAGGAGGTCCCCAGGCATTCTAAAATGTTGTCATCATGATGTAATCCCCTAATTCACAACACACACAATACTGTGATAATACCATCTAAAGGTCCCATATGGAGCTGCAGCAGACCATGTGATCGAGACTTTTCTGGATTATACCAGGGCTTTCTACGGGTGGGAGAAATGAACAATTTCTCATACTTTCTGTTGCACTGAAGTTTCTTCTAAAATTATTTTTTAATACAAAGGACCTCTCTAATTTGAAAATTTCAGTAACAATCGGATGTAATCTTATTGAAGTGTCTTACTTAGCAGACTGTTCAGCTCCCAACTAATTGACAGAATTGCATCCAAAGAATTGTGGTCAGTACTTCTGTCAAAACTCCACTCTTTCTGAGGTATGTAGATGACTCATGGTTTAGCCAGCAACTTGTCTCACTGCACAAAGTTCATCTGACCCCCTTTCCCCTATGTAAGAAAAAGGAAAAAGCACCAAAGTTGGACCCTCTTACATGTTCCCATAAGTAATGGATGTCTCCCTCCTTATATGGGGATATGACTTAAGAGTGCAACTGGATTCCCAGCTGAAAAACAAGGTGGAAAACTTCCACCAGGAACTTCTCCAAATTCATGGTTCAACTGAGAAAGTCTGGAAGTGTTACTAGTATGGTGGTGGAAGAAGGGAAATCTACGGTCCCAGATGGAGTCAGAGTCCTTTGAAGGATTAGGCTCATTATTTCAAGATTGGGTTTTTAGATTGCTACAGGATGCTTCTGACCAAAGCATTTTTTTCATGAGCTGTGGTTGGTACTTCAGCTGCAACCCCTTCTAGCTACAGCCTGGCCACTGCTGTCTATGCTCTCATAGTATCTACAGGGCCCTTTTGGAAGTGTGCCTTCCCACAATGTTGCATCCCCAAGTATGAGATACTTCTCTCAGCCTGCAGCCCCCCAAAACAGTTGAAGTAGCCTCTGGCCTTGTTACTTCACACCCCCCCCCCAAATATACATTTCCCGAGCCAAACCAAACCAAATCAAAGGCCACTCCTGCAAACATCAGGCTCAGCAGTCACCTTTTAAAATTGATCACATAACCTTTCTACACTGCTTGAAACCAAAATCAAGTCAAATCCACACCGTTTTCCCAAAATCAGAATTGTGTTTTTGCTCCTCTCTTGCATTTTTTTGGTGGGGATTCCAGAGGCAACCAAATGGCCCCTCGACAGGCTGAATTTGCCAACCCCTGTGTTAGAAAAAGGATTTAAAAAGTTAATGTTTGAACTTTTGAACCTGACTTTCAGAACATGATAGGTATTGACACAGATGGAATGGGGCTTTGTAAACCAACTTTTTTTTTTAAAACAACTATAACCCTTCAAGCTGGTTGGATAGATTAGTGGTCTAGGCATCTGTCTGCAGAGCCAAGACAAATGGGAGTTTGAGTCCCCACTGTGCCTCCTATGAGAAGAGAGAACCTGTGCAGTCTTGGGCAAGCTGCACAGTCTCAGGGCGCCCCAAGAAGAAGAGAATGGCAAACCTGAGTATTCTCTAGCTGGAAAACTTTGAAAAGGGTCACCATAGGTCAGAATTGACTTGACAGTGCATTATTACAGTGATGCCTCGACTTACACGACCATAATCCATTCCAGAAGATGGACGTAACTCAAAATGGTCATAAGTCAAAGCACCACTTCCCATTGAAATGCAATGGAATGTGATTAATCCGTTCCAGAAGAAAACAAAAATAGCCCCACCCCCAAATAAAATAAATAAAACAGTGCAAGCCCCATAGGAACATGCTGGGGCTGCAACAATAACAATAACAGTAACAACAACAACAACAACAAAAACAACAACAACAACAATAATAATAGAGCAAGCCTGAGGGCGCTGGGGCTTTAAAAAAAACAACCCCAAAATAAGCAATGGAGCAAGCCCCATCGGAAGACACTGGGGCTGCAAAACAACAACAACAACAAAAAACACCAAAAAAACCCCACAACACAGCACAGAAACATAACCCCCCCAGCCCAAACCCACCTTGCAAAACCCACCGAGAACAGTTTTTAAAAAGCAGAAAGCAGCACCTTACCAGGCAGTCCGAAGCCTCCTCCAATTGCACTCACTCTAACCGTTGGGGCAAAACAGCTGCAAAGAAGCAGCCTCTTCGCCTACCAATGGTTAGCAAATTTGAATTCCCCACTTTTTTCTGGTCGCAACCCAAAGCTCCGGCCACAGGTGAAAGCAAAATTTTGTGGCTGGAGCTGGTCATAACTCAAAATGGTCATAAGTCGGGATGTTCGTAAGTCGAGGCACCACTGTATTATTATAACCCTTCAAACTCCACAATGAAAAACTGATTAGCAGCTACAGCTTAACTGCAATTATGATGTTCAAAAGCAATATTTAACAATAAGTTACTGAAGAGCTGGGGAATGTGGTGGCGCTGCAGGTTAAACTGCAAAAACCTCTGGGTTGCAAAGTCGAAAGACCAACGGTTCGAATACATGCGACAAAGTGAGCTCCCGTCGCTTGTCCCAGCTCCTGCCAACCTAGCAGTTTGAAATCATGTAAAAATGCGAGTAGATAAATAGGTACCACCACGGTGGGAGGGTAATGGTGTTCCGTGTCTAGTCACACTGGCCACGTGACCACGGAAACTGTCTATGGACAAATGCTGGCTCTATGGCTTGGAAACGGGGATGAGCACCATGCCCTAGAGTTGGATATGACTGGAAAAATTGTCAAGGGGAACCTTTACCTTACTGAAGAGCTTCCAGTGGCCAAAGGACTCACGCTGCCATATAATTGTGCTACTTATCTATGGCAGCCAAAATGTGTCCCCACCACTGTCGCTGAACAAACATACATAAATGCCTGTTTCTCCTTCCAACCTCTTCGTATAAGCATCAGCTGCCTTGGGGGAAAGAAAAGAAATTGAAGGCAGGGCTTCTAGAAGCACAGGACTGCTCTCCACAGAGGTGGTTTTTGTTTTTTTTTTTGAATGCTGGGTGCAGTGGGAGTCCTCATTCACTGGCACCAGGACCCTGACACCCAAGACTAAGGATTTGGCAGATTATGTGATTTATGTATAATCAAAAGCAGGCAAATCAGTCTGCAGCCTCCCTTCCCAACATAAAAGCCTATATGAAATTCACCATTTTATTATTTATTTATTTATTTATTTATTTATTTATTTATTTATTTATTTATTTATTTATTTATTTACCGTATTTTTCGCACCATAAGACGCACTTTCCCCCCACAAAACGGGGGGGGGAGTCTGTGCGTCTTATGGAGCGAAGAAAACAGATTATATTTTCCTGTTTTCTTCTCCTAAAAATTGGTGCGTCTTATGGAAAGGTGCGTCTTATGGAGCGAAAAATACGGTATTTATTTATTTATTTATTTATTCTTTCTTTCCAGCATGAACATGAGACACTAGTTTCTTAAGTTCTGATACAGCATTGTCAAATGGATCTCCAATCTCTATATTATCATACACCCTTGTTTTTGAATTTTCTTTCTTTTTAGTGCCTTGTTTTTCCAAATTATAAGCCCAACAGCTAAGCCTGTTATTTTCATCTATGTATAATGTTTGTATTGAAATTTTGGTTAATATGAGTTGCTTCTATAGGTAACATTCATCTGAAAAACAGAATAAACATGTACTTAACCAATGCTTAAGAACATCAGGTGTGATTAAATGATCTGTCTGTATTTGGCTTGTGTGAAGTTCAGTTAAACCACAATGCAGGTTTACAACTGCATCAGGGTATTTATAGCAGACTGGGTAAATAAAGTAGTAATGGAAATGTCTCACACTAATAAAAACCACATATTTCTATTTAAAAATATATGCAAATGTGTGTGGGGAAAACAATCTTAAGTTTTAAACCTTGCCCAGGGAAATAAAATATACAATACTTCTGTTGGAGAATAGCCAGAATCAAACTGCGGTTTTACTTTAGAGTAAGTGAAATTGTGTAAACTACAGTGGCACATTGCAGTTAAATAGATGCCAGTTACATGCCTAGTCACACATTCGGTTATGCGACCAGCTTATAACCAACACCTTGATAATTAGGCGCAATTTGCTACCACCACTTACACAAATTTCACTCTCTTGAGTAAAATCTCAATAGGATTCTTGCCATGTGCCTTTTTAGAGATACCACAAATTATAATGTAAGGTTCTATGTAAGCGAACCTTGCATTCACGCTCCTCCTCTTGCACTTGGAAGCCAGAAACAGGGATATGACACTTTTTCCCCCCAATGTGTCTGAAATCAGGAACTGTTCAATTAAGCCAGGATCAAACTGTCATTTATTATTGTTAACTAAGGTTTGAACTGCTGGGCTTATAAACAGGAAAAGAAAGGGAAATTCAAAACTAAGGGTAAGTAATACCCTATGTAGAAGAAGGAGATTTTCAGGGAAATAGGTTTTGGTCTATAAGCTTCTTGGAAAACTAAACTGCAGAAATAAAGGATACAGTATATTAATAATAATAGTTCTTATGGTGCTTTAACTTTCTGGCAGCCTTTTATGCATATTGTAATCAGGATAATTCTCCATAAACCACCTTCTTTTCACACAGATTTAAGGACAGTTATCATGCTGGTATTTTGTTTTCTATTTCCCCTTTTTGTTCTGCTTTTTCTATTCTTTAATTTATGTTGACATCATTTTGTGCCTCTATTTTTAAAATTTTTTTAAAGGATTTTGGTAACATCCTTGCAGTCATATGTAAGATGGAAAAGAGAAGGAGTAGAAAAGGAAGCCAGAGAACTTGGAGTGTAACACTAAATCCATGGCTTAGCATTACATCCAAATACTCATGAAGCTGATTTGTTGCTTTTTAAAATTTTAGAGCTTAAATACAATGCATTACAATGCTAAAATAGTTTTGATTAGAAAACACTTTATAACATAGGCCTGTGCTCTATTAAAATATAACATGCAGCTAAGCCTCCCTTTCTTAGATCCACCAGGGCATGAAGGTTGGGGAGGTTTATGCCTTTCATTCACAATTGCTTTACCTCTAGGGTGGCTGAACCCCTCCTTCCAACCTGCACTGTTGCCAATGGATGCCCTTTTCTTCTAGCTCCCAAGAAAAGGGCTTGAATTTAGGAGGGAAACAGCTGCGGAGAAGGTTTAGATGTCCATAAACAGAGTGCAATTGTTTCCATCTGGATGAGAACTAAAAAAGAAGCAATGTACAGCTTGTGGCCATTTAGCTCCACACTGCATGCACTAGATCAGTGGTTCTTAACCTTGGGTTACTCAGGTGTTTTTGGAGTGCAACTCCCAGAAGTCTTCACCACCAGCTGTGTTGGCTGGGGTTTCTGGGAGTTGCAGTTCAAAAGCACCTGAGTAACCCAAGGTTAAGAACCACTGCACTGGATTTTGAATTCAGCTCTCTCAATTAGAAATATTTGAGACAGTTTGTTTAGGACACAACTGTGTTTGCTGGCATTAGAGAAGGAGATATGGAACACCACTACCAGGAGTCTTCCTTCCAAACTATGCTATCTCATTATCTAACTGCTAACACAGAGAATATGTCCCATGGTTATACCATGGCCAGAACACCAAATTCAGGAGAAACATTCAGCACCCCAATCTTTATCCTACAAAAAGGTCTCCCCTGATGAGTATGGTCTATACACTGGGGGCTTGGGAGAAGCCATTTCAGTGCAATGTGTAGGTAAGACTCCCTTGAAATGAACTCAATCACCATCTGAGGTGTGAGTCTTCAGCAGTAGCATGATGTGGGGAAACCAACGCTGTCTCTAACTGAGCTATGCTCTGTGTTTGACAGAAAAGGGAATTGTGCTTATTTTGTTTTGTGTTTGCTCTACTGAAACAGGGAAACAAGAACGGAAATACTGAAAGCAATGTTACATGAGTTAATTGGTGTGCATATTTTGAGAACTGTCCTATCTCAGAAAATATAACACGACTCAGGAAAGTTATAAGAAAGGGTAATGAAAATGAACAAGGCTAGAGAAAGGTTTTCATTTCAGCAGAGTAAAAAAAACCCAAACTGTTTCCTCTTAGAAAATAGGTGGTTTCTGAAAGGCTGTTAGAGGATTATTATTACTACTGTATTACGAAATGAATAGATTGCATTTATAAGGTGAGAATGAAAGAAATAACGTGAGAATGAAAGAAATCAATGTCAAATATAGTTCTTAATATTGTTTCTTGTTAACAATGTAACTCCCTTGGGTTCTTTTTTAGGAGAAAGGGGGAGTAAAGACCTTTTAATAAATAAAATGGAACATAAACTTTAACAAAATACCATCACTACTCCCCTCCAATTTTTTTCAGATACTACTCTGTGGAAGTCTTCCATGAGGCAGCTGAGTTAGTCTGTTTTAGTAAGTATAATAAAAATAAGAACAGATGCATACTAAGTGGATTGCAATCTACGACAGCTCAGAATGGAATGAATCTGTTACCTTAAAGGTGCCACAACTCTTTCTGATTTTTTAAATAATATATTCTGTGGAAATATGTAGCAGTGGTAAATGGTAGTTTCTGTTGAAAAGAATTAGAGAATTTAAGAGAAAAAAATATGGAATAGAGACACTGACCATAAAATACTCCCATCTTCATTCTGTTACTGGCTATTTTCAGATTTTGACAAAACTCCTTTGAGTAATTAAGGCAACAGGTTCTCTCTGCTCTGGAAAGTAAATAAGGTGGCGTTTGTGGCAGATTACTTTATTTTCAGAAGGTGCATTGGCACAAGATGTCTAGTCAGCTGTTAGTTATTTTATTTATGGTAATCAACTATAGCAATTTGGTTGAAAATATGGTAAAAGGAATAGAGGTTGGATATTGATTCTCTTGACCTGCAATTCTGGGAGTCAGTGATAAAGGTTCAAATGAAAGTATTTCTTCAAACTGTGAGGGCCTGAAGCTCAATAAAGCATAATGTAACACATGAAAGAAAAACCAAAAGCTATCAAGCAGAGGGTGAATAGTTCAACTTTTTAAAAAGCGTTTTTATTTTTAAAAAAACCAAAACCCTTAGGTTCTATATCAAAAGGTTGCATTTCAGTTGCCTGAAAAGGATCACTTGCTAGATCTCAGATTGTTTCATAGATAGGTTCTAAACATGTAAAAGTAGGCATTGGTACTCTGAGATGAGTATGAGTCTGCTGTCATGCTGGAAGAAATTACGGTCTGGGGTGCCATAGGACTCTTTTTTGAAGATGGATTATTATTCTTCCAAGTTTGTTGTTAAGTTTCTTAAGACACAATGGATGAACTAACAGGGGTTGGTTTTTTGTTTTTTGCTGAAAGAAATTTTTTATATCACAGAATGAAATGGGACAATATTTCCGTTTTCTGTTGCACATTTTCAAAATCTCCTCTTTGGATAAGATTTTGCTTTAAGGGGCTGGACAGTTTCTATAACACACTGAGTTGCACATTTTTACTGGAGGAATTTTGAATGGGTAACATCTAAGATTTGCATGCAAGTTAGACAGATGTTAATATAACCCATAATTTATAAAAATAAAAAGCAATGTCACTATCCTGCTGAAACATACTGCAACATTTGTAACAGCTGCATAATGATATGCCAATACAGTATATAATTTCAAGAGAATGTCAATACTCGAATTCTCAATTCAACAACCATACTATTTATTAGTTACAGTACTTCAAGACTGTAATCCTTACCACAAAATAAAAGAGTGAGACTTACAATTCAAAGGAAAATACAATAAACTGTGCAATCAGTCTGAACATTTAATAATATTCACAATGGTTGAAGTACAGTAGTAAGTCACAACTAGAGTAGGCATACCGAATCCGTGGGGATTTGATGAACCAACACAGAGGTAAGTTTCATGGATTCAGTGAGCCTATTCTGGTTGCAACTTCCTACTGGATTTCAGACAATAATATTGCAGATCACTGGTAAGAGAATTCGCTACTAAATAGTTTTTATGGTCTTGTTCACATACCCACAGACACAGATCACTGATATGTGCAATGTGACAGTTTCTGTCCCACTGTGCCCCTGAAGACTTGTGAAATTTTTAAATGTCACACTGCACAATTTCAAATGATCCCAAACTTCATGCTGTTAACAAATAGCTACCCAAGAGCCTACCATATGATTAATATGCTACATTTTATTTCAGCTACTTGCTATTAGTACAATAAATCTAGCATTGTAATCAAATATATTTTTAGTGTAAAAACTGGGAAACTAGGAGCAGGAGCAGATGATCCACTACTGAAAGACAGGGGTGGACGTAGAAGAGATATGTAATGAGAGAGAAAAGATACTAATCAACAAAAAGGAAGCACAGGCTCCACAAAATAGAAATTAACCACTTTTTTAAAAGAAAGAAAAAGCAAGTGCTACATGTATCTCTTTAGTTATACAGTGGTGCCTCACTTAGTGATGTTAATCCGTTCTGGAAAAAACATCGCTAAGTGATTTAATCGCTAAGCGATATTAAAAAGCCCATAGGAACGTATTAAAACGCGTTTAATACGTTCCTATGGGCTAAAAACGTACCTTAAAGCGAAATTCATCCACAGCGGTGGCCATTTTGGGTGTCTCTAAAGCGAGGCAAAACAGCGGCGGCCATTTTGGAACCGCCGATCAGCTGTTTAAAAAGTTTGCTTTGCCATGATCGCTTCCCCGTGATCATCGCAAAGCGAATTTTAGCCATAGGGGACATCGCTAAGCGATCGTTCCAGCGATGGCCAAAAGTCCATCGCAAAGTGATTTCATTGCTCAACGAAGCGATCGCTAAGCGAGGCACCACTGTATCTTTATGCCACCATTCATCAAGCACAAGTAATCAGATGTCTTAATATCCTAATACTATGAAAGGAGTCTTACAGGAAGTTGCACAGAATCTTTTAGACTCTGCAGCAGTTAAGAGAAATTATACTGCCTTTTCTCTGAGTTAGAAGCGGTCTAGGAGAAGCTGCACCCCACTCCTTAAAATCAGGTTTCTCTTTAGTCAGCTACAAACACCTTCAGCTAAGCTCTGACTCATCCAAACAACACCTTCTGAAAACAAGCAACTTCAAGATCATTCAGTGTAGAACTGTTACCTCCAATATTCTTCAACTTTCAAGCTAAGTGGTTAATGGTGAACAACATTTTATAATGTATTTTAAAAAGTACTATGCTTTTATTCTGTGATTATTTTGAAGTCCTAGCTATGTAGTTAATACAGTAGTGCCTCGCTTAACGAGCGCTTCATTTAACGATGAATTTGCTTAGCAATGACTTTTTCGGAGCGCTTTTGTGCTCCGTTTAGCGATGGTCCCTATGGGCGATTTTTGCTTAGCGATGTTGGGACCATGCTTCGCATAAATTTTTGCGTCCCCTGTTTCGCTTAACGATGGTTTAAACAGCCTCATGTTTGCTGTTTTTTAATTGTTATAAAGTTAAAGTTTACTCTTTAAAATGTTTGAAATCATAAAGTGCACTTAATAAACCCTTTGTTAACGAAATTTGACTTTGTTCTGACTCTTTTTTAATTTGTTGTTGAATTTTTCCCCCCATTGAGATGCATTGAATAGGTTTCAATGCATTTAGTAGGGGAACTGCGTTTCGCTTAGCGATGTTTCCTATGGCGATTTTCGCTTAAGGACGGCAATTCGTTCCTATTGGAAAGGATTATCCGGTTTTCAATGCATTTCAATGGGAAACTGTGTTTCGCTTAGCGATGTTTTCACTTACCGATGAATTTTTTGGAACCAATTAAAATCGTTAAGCGAGGCACCACTGTATTGTCTTATTATGTTGACTGTTGTTTTTACATGCTGTAAACTGCCTAGTTACCTAAGGCCAGATGGGTGGTATAAAAATTGAACAAATGAACAAATGAATGAATAAAGTATGACTGCATTTGATTTTCAAACCACACCTTCCAGCATTCCAGAGATGATGAACAGAGATACTCCCGAACATAAGTACTTGGCTGAAACAAGGTGTCTGACTTGGTGGACAGAATGCTCAGGAGTCTAATCTAGCTGGCCAGGTGGATGGATGCTTGCATATATACACCTAGAGAGTTTATAACAAGCAAGAACAATTAACTGATTAGCCTTCTGGCACAGCAGGAAAAAAAATACTACAAGGTAAGTGTTCCATGCTGTGATCTTGAATATGCAGCATACGTGAAACATACAGATCATATCCATTACCACCTTACAATTAAAAAGTGGGATTATCCCTCACCCCCAGTCCTTTGTCCTTCTAAAAAGCTCATACCAGGGGGAAGAAGCTGCTTGGATGAGTAGTGAAACGTATCAATCTAACAAGAAAGAAGTCCAGTTGCCATGATCCAACTGCCAAATATGAATGTGATGTGGAATGCAATCATGAAAGCATGTCATTTCAAGGCACTTCGCAGTAGCCTTAAGATAGGGCAAACAGGATAGAGAACTGCACAGTTGTCTGATGCAGAAGAAACTAGTTGGGTTGGTGCTTAATTAAGGAAAATTTCATTTTGTACTGCCCAGCAGTACTATATAGTTTAGATACAAAACAGGTGCACACTTCCTTTGTCCAGTTCCTCTTGTACATTGTCCATAAAACTGTCCAAAGTAATCTCTGTAATGTAACCAGTTGTAATGGACTCACATAGTCCAGGACGTGGAAGTAGCGTGTTACAGATAATGATGTTACTTGCTGCAAGAACTGCTAAACAGCTCAGCAGTTTAAGTCTCTGGCTGCAGAGCCTGAGGTTGGGAGATCAATTCCCCACTGTGCCTTCTTTGACAGGGGCTAGACTAAATGATACACAGGGTCCCTTCCAGCTCTGCAGTTCTGATAATGATATTAATTTTGCAGTTAAAAGAGGGCCAACACCGTTCCATTTGCAGTGTAATGTAATAATTTTCCTACTCTAGTGAAAATGAGCAACATTTCTTGCCATTACTCATTTGAAGTGACAGGTTCCTATAAAGAGGAATCCTATGATGAAGAAAGTGAAGTGAAAGCTGCTGCAAAAGTACTAGGAAAAAATTAATCAACAGCAGTAGATGAAGTACTGATAGAATTGTTTCAAAGCACAAAGCCTGAATCTGTCATAATTCCAACAAGAACATGACAACAAATATGGAAAACAAAACAATGGCCCACAGACTGGAAACATTCCAAATATGTTCCAATCCGAAGAAAGGAGATGCCAAGAAGTGCAAGAACTACATGATCATTGCTTTAATTTCAAATGCAAGCAAAGTGATGCTCAAGATGTTGCAAAAAAGGTTTTTATGTTACACTGTGCAAGAAATGTCTGATATTCAAGCTGGATTCCAAAAAAGACAAGGCACTTGAGATCATATTGCAAACATTTGCTGGCTACTGGAGCACACAAAAGAATGTCAGATAAATCTACACTTTACAGACCATAGCAAAGTCTTTGACTGTAAGGATCATGAGAAGCTACAGTATAGTGTGTTCTGAAAGAAATGGGTGTGTCTCAGCACTTGATTGTTCTAATGTGTAACCTGTATCATGTACTAAAAGCTATCATTATGACAGAATATGGAGAGACAAATGGTTTCCTATAGGCAAATGTGTCAGATAAGGGTGCATTTTATTTCCTTATCCACTGAAACTGTATGCAGAACATATCATATGGAAAGCTGGACTAAATTCAGATGGAGTGAAAACTGATGGTTTATCAGGTCTGTGACTGTACAATATTGAATTGAACTGAAATTGATGGAAAAAACATCAATAAGATATACAAATGATACCCTCTTACTGGCAGAAAGCAGCAATGACTTGAACTGATGTTTACGGAAAGTGGAAGAAGAAAGCAGGACTGCAATTTAATATGAAAACAAAAATCATGACTACAAAAGAACTACAAAACTTCAATGTTGACAATGAAAAAGTTGAAATAGTGAAAGATTTTGTATACCTTGGTTCAGTCATCAATCCAAATGAAGACTATAGCCAAGAAATCAGAAGCCGACTGAGATTCAGAAGGGCAGCAATAAAGGAATGAGAAAAGATAATCAAGGGTGTGTCAGTGGAGATCAGTATCATTCACACTCTTGTATTCCTGATCAAATCATTACGTGTAGTCGTAAAAGCTGGACAGTGAAAAGGCTGACAAGAAAAAAAAAATGGATCCATTTGAAATATGGTGCTGGAGGAGAGCTCTGCCAGATACCGTGGACTGTCAGAAAGCCAAACAAGTTGGTCCTAGAGCAAATCAAGCCTAAATTATCTTTGGAGGAAAAATGATGAAACTGAGGCTGTCCTACTTTGGGCTGATAATGAGAAGACAGAATTCTCTGGGAAAGATAATAATTCTAGGAAAAGTTGAAGGTATTGAGAAAATAGGAAGACAAAATATTATACGGATTGACTCCCGAAAGGAAGCTACAGCTTTGAGTTTACCTGAGCTCAGCATGGTTGTTGAGGACTGGACATTTTGGAGATCACTTATTTCTTGGATCACAATAAGTTGGAGGCAACTTGTCAGCACATAACAACAACATTCCACCCACAGCAGCACAGGACCCTGTGTGCTACTGGCAGCAGCTCAAAACCAGAAGAGCAATGTAATGCTTTGCCCACTGCAGGAAAAGTTGCTGACTTTGGATTTTAGGAGTTGCCTTACCCTTTTGCAAACTTTCAGCAAGGTCACTTCATTTAAAAATTTGAGTTCGCTCACTCAAGATAGAAGTTTAGGTTGTAAGCTAGTCCAGCTTGAAAGTGATTCGTTACCTTATTCATTCATTCCTCTCAAGAAAAGACCCCAGGTGGCTTACGATATTAAAACAAACAATATTAAAAAATTTAAAGCTGAACAAAGCCAAACAATACTGCAGTTCTGCTTTCAAGAACTCTGCCCTAGGTAATGAATCACAATGTGAGAAGAAGCTTGCCTAAAAAGAAAGGTCTGTGCTTATTTGCTAAGGACCGCAATGAGCGTGAGAGCCTGGCCTCCTGTAGGAGGGAGTTCCACAGCCTGAGAACAGAGACAGAGATGGCCCTCTCTGTCTCACCAAACGTACCTGTGAGTTAGTGGGACTAAGAGAAAGGCCTCCCTTAATGATTTAAAAACCCGGGCAGGCTCATGATTCCAGATGATCAAGCCCCACAAGGATTGTTATGTCAGTCACTCCTTCATTTATCCAAGTAAGATTGAAATAAGAAGGAACATACTGTATCCTGCCAGCTAATTTTAAAAGTATTTTAAATAGTTCAAGAATATTTATCTCCTTTATTGTTTCTTGCACATTATTTCACATACAGAAATCATGTTTCTTTATTCATTAAAGTAACAAAGAATTTACATATAAATAAAATGTATATGTAATATTAGCATAGATAAAGGTAAAGGTTCCCTTGACATTTAGTCCAGTTGTGTCCGACTCTAGGGGGCGGTGCTCATCCCTGTTTCCAAGCCGTAGAGCCAGTGTTTGTCCGAAGACAGTTTCCGTGGTCACGTGGCTAGCGTGACTAGACACGGAACACCGTTACCCAGCAGTGTTCAGGCACTAGATGGGCAGGGTACAAATGTAATGAATAAATGAATGAGTGAACAGACAGACAGACAGACAGAATACCAAGTCTGGCCAAGGTTTATTAAAACCTCACTTAGCAATGCACTGTACCTAAATTAATCCAAGAGCAAATATTTACAGACACTAACAAGCACAGACAATTTCACACCACTTTTACTTTACTATACATACTATAGAATATTATAACCCTTTAAAATAAAAAAATACATTCATCGCTATTATTACAAATTTGATTAAGCCCTATCTTTCAGCCCAAAAGTCAGTCAAATACAAACTTGGAAAAGGCCTCTGAATAAACAATGCGGATAGCCACGTATCTTAAAGACAGTGGCTGTGGCTGTTCCCTGAATGACAAGCAAACATCATCCTATGATGAAAACTGCAATACTGGAAGCATTTTGAAGAATTTTCTATTTAACCAGGCAGGGGTATACTAGCTGATTTTGGGATTTATGGCGCACATGCATCTGACTTGCAAGGCAGGAGGGTAAGTCATTTGACAAAGAAGTGACATGTGAGTTAAGTTTAAAAAAAAGTCTAATTCCCATTTTTAAAAGACTGGTTAACCAAGTTGACTCCTAAAACCTCTTTCTATTATTTTTTAAACAATTTTACACTTATCTAGTGGCTTGTATAGTCCTCAAACTACAAACAATTGTAAAAAAATAAATATTGCAACGCTCTTGCCTATTTCAATGTTTATTTAAAGAGGATAATTTTCAGATAAAGCTATTTTTGAAGTTCACATACATCTGACATCATTTTTACAGATAAAGGATTTTTTCCAGTTTACTTTTATAGAAAATGTCAGTTATTTAACTTGTGCATTTGTACCAAATAGTTTTCTAGCAATTTTGCATTGCCATTATAAATTCTAAAAGTATCCATTTAGTTATTATAGTGGGTACAGTATTTTTCATTACACAGAATACAGAATCCCAATGAGAAAGTGTGAGAAGCTAGTAAGAATATTATAATTCTTCACTATAATATTTAAACCAAGTATCATTAAAATAAAAAGTTGTTACAATATATATAATTAAATGAGAAGCTCATTAAATAAGATAAACATAATGGATAGGAAGTACAGTGGCTCAAAGTCTATGAATCCAAAATCTACCTCAGATAATATTTTTGGGGAAAAATAGCATGGTTTTGTGATTAAAAGAGATAACCCGTCACTAGGTGCCTAGTAGGATTCAGGAGATCCACACAGCTAAACAGGGCTGCCATGCACCTCTACCTAGCCATGTCAGGAACCATGAGGGCAAATCTAATGTTTATCCAAAAGCACATAAAAATGCTCATTCTGAGTGTCAGTGCTGGCTTTCTGTACAGCACTGCATTTATGGGATAGGAACTCTAAGGTTCACTCTGTTCATATTATGATACTGTACAGTACAACCAGTCAGTTCTAAAATATAATTAGAGTTGAGTCAGGGCAAATATTTCTAAGTAGGTGGATTGGAAAAACTAAAATTAAAAACGACATGAAAATACCTAGAAAATTATGTTTGATTCTAAGAGCACTCTAGGTAGAATGAGATGAGTGAAGTAGAAGCTTTGGTCCAATATGATAAGCCATGGAAACAAAACAAATGGGCACCATGCAAATATAAATCCCAGCAAATCATCTATAGTGAGAATTCCTGAAGCCTTTACCAATAAATCTTTAATATTTTACTTTTATATTGTTATAAAATCATTATAAATTCATATTTAATATCATTTTAAAGTACTGAAAGCCAACATGGGATCTTGTGATATAGGATGAGCTACAAAATATATTAAATAAATAAATAAAGCAAGAAGCAGAAGGCAGTAGTGCCCGTTTGTTTTTCGAGTATATTGTTTCATAATAGCCTAACATTCCAAACTTTTTAAAATGTTAGCAAGGTAGTACGATCCACATCCTATAGATACTATAGTGTTACTTATTTGGACATGTTCAAGTCTTCCATTTGTGCGATTGCTTTTAGTCAATCTGGCAGAAGAAGCAATTGAAACAAATCAAGAAAGAATCACCTCATAATATAATTTTAAAAATTACTGCAAGCCCTTGAGGCTTATATATTCAGGTAGTAAAACACAAATTTACACAAGGCATTGTCTTCCGTGAAGCAAAGGCAAAAAAAATTACAAAGCACTGCCATCCAACAAATCTTTCATAAAATGAACCTTGGTATAAAAACTATACCCACAAAGTGATTAAGAGGTAGGTGTAATGGCAGACTCTGCCTTATTTTTCCCATAAAATTACTTTCCGGGCTAGTTTTTCTTTTTAAAATGTAATAGAAGTTAATTGTTAGTTGAATTTCAGTTCCAAATGAAGAGTAATGTCTCTCCCCATCAAACATGTCATACGTCACTCCAGAATAAATGTTTTAAAAACCCTAAAAATATGCCAATTATACACAACATAAGGATCTTCTTTAAATTAGGTTATGCCAATTATAAAAAAACACTACCAACGTATTATAACAGCCAACAAATGAAGAATGAAATCCTATGCTCATTTGAAGTAGATCCAACCCAACTTAGTAGGACTTCCTTTTGAGCAAACAAAAAAAAAGGATTAAACTAAAGGGAAAAAATATAGAAAAAGATCTAGATAAAGTAATATCTCTATTATGGTGACAAAAGAAAACAAAAGAAATCTTAGTAACCTTTTTTCTAAACAGCATCACAACTGTAAGCCTCAAACATTGAAATGCCTTAGTTTAAGTTACAAGTATTGCTGCAATTAGGAACCACTCTCTTGAATAATCCAGCTAAAGTCCTAAACAAAATCATTCATTTTCAAGAGCACCCTTGCAAACAGTTACTGAATTTATTATGATTTCTTAAATCTAAGGGTAGTTATTTTATACATTAAGTAGTTGCATTTTTATTTATTTTCAGAAAATCCTTTGATCGTGAGTTTAGGATAGATTTAAAGGCAAGCCTGCCTACATCCTTTCTCATTACAGGAAGAAAGGAGATGCTCAAGCAGAATTTTAATAATCATACACAAAGAAATAAAAGTGCAACATTTAAGCATAGAAGATGTATTACGTCCTCAGGTATTGTGTGTATTTATACCAAACAGCAATTCTGGGTTCATATTTTTAATGTAAGTGGGTTAAAAGTAAGATTAACAAACTGTCAAAAACATGTTAAATTATAGTGTCTGATAGTTAGGTTCTGATGGTTGTAAAGCTCTGTTGGTGGCCATCTTGGAGCGAGGGGTTTTGATATAAATGAGAGAAGTGAAGGCAGCAGATGTGGGAGGGGGCTTCACTGCATGAAGGCAATGGGAGAGATCATAATCCCCTGAAGAAGGGAAGGGAACACTCCTTAGTATAGCAAGTGTTTTAAAATATCAAGAAATATTAAACTATAAACAAATAGATCAGTTTATCTACAAAGCTTTGTCTTAACATCCATATATTTTGAACTCCCTAATAATTAACATAGATTTTAGGACTGATTAATACTTTCTGGATAAACAATATTCAGTATACACTTTATACAGCATGCCATTCTAATACATGTGACAATCTCCATCCCCTCAGAGGATAGATAGAAAATAGAAACACTATGTTTCATTTAATGACAATGGTTATCCAGTTATATTTTATGCTTTCCATAGTGTATACTGAATACATGAAGTCTCAATGGAACATGATTTGATCATGGCTCACTCCTATGAAGATACCGTACGTTTTTTGCACTGCTGTCTTCTATCTCTTACAGTGTGCCTTGCATTTCTCATAAATCAACTTGATGCTATGTAGGAAGAAATCCGTGTATACACAAAGCAGCACACGTTATACATATTAATACATTTTAAAATGTGGAAACAATATTAAAGATTTCTAGTCTGATCTTTATGTACATGTAATTTTGATTTTAATGCTGGTCCCTTGGATCATAAGACCCAGTTCTGAAATAAAGCTACTGTATTTATTGCCTAAATTATTTCAGTGTATGTACTTAAATGGGCGCGAGGATCTTACAGCTAAGTTTTGGCCTGTAAATATTTAAATAAATATTCTGCAATGGGATCATAAATCTACAAAGATGGGAAATCTCTTCCAGATGTTGACATATCTAGAAATTGCAATTCTAGAAGTATAATAAAATAAGTTTTTTTCTCTCTTAGATATTACTATATTCTGTGGGATGTGTTAAATATTATGTCCCAGACAAAAAGCATGTCAGCCTGCTTATAGGCTTATTGATTCTATCCATTCTGATAGCAGGTGCCCATGTTCCTGGGCACCCCTTCACAGCAGTATTTCACCAGAAGTGAAGGTGGCTACTGGTGGGCTGAAAATCAGCCACCTCCATGTTCTCCCAATACGGACCATTCTGAATCATACTGAGAGGATGATTGTGAAATTTATTAAATGACAGCAATTCTGCAATGTATGAAAATATTTAGGAGTGGGAGAAATAAACCTTTCCCCATCAGAATCCTAAGGGTTTAATCAGTAAACCAAAGCACTGTGTCAACTCACACCTTTTCCTAAGAGTCAATCTACTTGCACACAAAAGCACAAAAGTAGAGAAGAATGTCCTAGATTAGAAGAAATGGACCTAGGCCTTTTCTGCCCAACTAACAATGCAGTGTAGCTACATTCCTGATTTACATTTTACATGCATTAATAAACCAATGGTGCATTTTAAAAACAATCTTTAGAAAAGATTAAATGGCATGCGATTGATATATAGTAGTCAAACGTAACCTTCATGTTTATTGTGTATTACATGGAAACTGATGCAATTATGACTCCAAGGTCAGACATTCTATACTCCTTTGAAGTAAAGTATTTGCCAGCAAAATTGATTTAATAGTTGCAAATAGTATCTTTGGAACCAGAAGAAAAGACATTCTCTCCTGAAATTAAAATTATTTAGAACATGTAAGAAGACTAAGATAATATGTCAGGAATCTGAGTTTAGACTTGCAAGTCTTTAGAATATTTTGCTTTTCTTTACATAAAATAGCCTCTTTCGCAGCCTACTTAACCAGGCTTTGATATATTCAACTGCCCTTTTTTAAAAGGACATAATTTGTTCAACTGCAACACAGAGCTTCTTTAACCTGTGATGACTGAAGTCTACAATCATAGAATAAACAAACCTAAAGCACAGAAAATAGCAGAAAGCAGAAATTTGCAAGAAAGAAACTGAAACACTGTTCCTTAACCTTCCCTAATGACACTTTTAAAAATTCAGATGGTGCATTTGGATACAAAACAAGAGGAGTGCCTAAAATGATGAAACTGGGTTTTTTAGAGAGCTAAGATTTCAAACATCAAAAATATTACCAATCCATAACCATCAGCTTCGTTATTTACGCATTGTTATCGGCACTGAAGACAGATTTGGAGTGTTAACTACAATGAGACGATAGATGGCACTCTATCTCTTAGTAAATGGGCAAAATAAATAAAAATCACCAAAAGCCTCAGAAGTGACAAATATTATGTTCTGTTGATCCGAACAAGCATTCACAACAATTAATTAGGGACATTTTGCTTCTGCATGAGAAATTAACCACACGTTTTATATAACCCTTTGACAAACATGCATAATAAGTGGGATTAAAAGATTATCTACATGGTATATGTTTGTACAATATACAAAATTTCTTCTGTTTATGCAGATTTTATATATACTTCACATTTTGGTTTATTAAGAGACATTACAAATGGGTTAAACCAAACTTAAGAAGACAAGTGTGGAATAAACTATTCTAGTGTTTGTAAATGCATGTGTAAAGACAAACAAGAATGTTTATTTTCAGACACATTCCTGAGGGACTATTATTCAGTTCCTTTGGCTTTGTTACATTTGTTACTATTTTCAATTGAGGGATTTTCATTTTTTTCTTATGTTCTTATACTTGTTCTTATACTTATATTCCTATACTAGAAATAGTATTTACTAGAAATAGTAGTTACTATATTAAACGATTTATGTAAGAGGCTTTAAAATGAATTACTGCATATAGAACAAATCTTCTAATACTGAATTAAATATAGCCAAACTTACCATCATCAAATTCAAAACATAAAATCTATGTGAAGTATTATATCAGACTGCAATTGTAAGTGGACATACATGTTACGTATGTGTATATGTATTTTATGCATATATTGCAGAACATAAGACAGTAGGAATAATTAAAAAGTATGATAATTAATCTAAAATTAGTGAACAGTTAGTTTTTGTAAAGTAACTGTTATGAAACAACTTTCAAGAGTTATTCAAATATTTGCAGTTTCTTGCAACTTTACTAGAACTGCTGTTCTAGAAATTCATCCATAGCGACATGCAGGACTAAACATAAAGTATTTTGAAATATTTAATATTAATTTCTTTAAGTATGATTCTTATACCATATGGCAACATCCTCCCAGGTTATCTATCATTACTGGAAAAATAGTGAAAATAAAATGGAAAATTTCAATGATGTAATCCAGAAAATTGAATCAATTATTTCTGTGAAGAACATGGGAATGTTGTATCTTTCTAAAATGTGAATAGTGACATACTTTAAAAACACACTAATTTCATTTCCTTCAATGAAAAAAGGAATCTGAGAAAACTTGGATCACAATATGTATTTATAGCTATATGGATTATAGATCAAAATGTAGACTTTTTATTTCTAGTTTTGGTGCCCCACGTTAGCAGACTTCAGTAATTTTCCTTGGAAAATGTGAAATTAGAAAATTTCAGTGCTTCCATGAGATATGTATTTTTATTATTCTATTATGTGCAGCTGATGAAGCTATAGGTATAGCAAAGTGACAAAATGTCATCATGAATGATTTCAGTTTCATAAACAGTTTTCCAAGAAATGTTGGGGGAAAGCTTGGTATATCCTTGGATCCTTCAGTTCAAATCCTCTTCAGACATTTATTATCTTCCTTCACAAGATCCTTGTCTATATTTTATGGTCAGTAGTTCACAGAAGAGTAAATAGTCAGGGTGCAAAAGAAAAAAAAAGGTGTTTCTACTTACTGTTAGGTGATACTGCCTCCATATTTCTGGGCAAGCCTGGAAAATAAAAATATTGATCAGCTGGGAGCATGAAACAAGGTGCTTTACAGCCTGTTGGTTTTGGCATAACACAGTATCCACCGGTGTCGGTCACAGGAAAATAAGAAGCTTAACTGAAAGGGTCTGCATTTCAGCTTCAAAAACCTGGCTAGACAGTTTAATTGAATTTTACACTGGTTTAACACACTCCCTGCCATTGTCAGAAAGCCAGTAACAGTTTTCCCCCCTTCCCTTTCTTTTGGCAAAGTTTAAAACTTTGAAACCAAGTTTGCAAGGTTTGTAGAATCTAAATAAATACCAGATATCTTACCAGGGCTTTCTCAATATTTAAGACTGGGGCAATGTACTGTTTTGGAAGTTAATTTGCAACCTTCTTTTAGAGTGGTAAAACAACTTTTAAAAATTCTTAACACATTTAAAATCTGAATCAAAATATAATTATTGCATGTACAGACTAACATGAAGCATAACAGACTGCTTTGATGCTTCTTTTTTTGAAAAAGCTTCATTATTCTACTTTAGTCTAAGACTGTGCTGTTCCTAACCAAAGAATTATACTGTAGTATAAAACAAAATGCAAATTTGAATTCGTAACTATCTTAAGTACAATTTGAAGAAAGCATGCAAAATACACTTAGCAGTATTTGGTCTTTTCTGGTATAATTTTATTTTTGTAACACATGTGAACTCTTCCAACATTTCTATTTTATGTCACAGAAGTGCATTAATTTAGCTGTCTCCAGCTACAGTATTTTAATATCAATTTAAAACGAAGACAATTTTCCAAATGTCTGAACACCAACCTATTAAGAGTGCACTTCAATTTGCTCTCATTTCCATGTGATCCCAAGTACGGTATTTGTAATTTAGACACAGTAGCAGCTATATGTCCTGGGTTTGGGCTAGATTTTTTTAAAAATAAAATTATTTAAAAGCAGTAATATGTGCGTTTTCTAACCCAAATATAAAAATTTACTTTTCAGACTTCACTATATTATAAGTGGGATTATCTGTTACCATTTCTGACAGAAGGCTCTGGTGATTTCCCGCAATTTTATATTGTTACTGATCTCTCCATATATACATTCAAGCAAATGTTTTGTCACTCTCATTCTCTGTATATACATATGTCTACACTCACCCAGGTCAGTGTGTGTGTGTGTGTGTGTGTGTGTGTGTGTGTGTGTGTGTGTGTGTGTGTGTGTGTGCGCGCGCGCGCACACACACACACAAACACATTTTCCAGGACCCCTTTATTGACCATGACAACAATATCCCAAAACACAGAAAAAGAAAGGAATTTGTTTCTTTTACTGTAAGGACCGTTAATGTAGCCTTTATGAAGATTCGTGTTTATCTGTTTTGCTGTATGGAACATTTCTGATGGTTTACAACTTGGATGACTAAGTAATTATTTGTTATGTACACTTCTAGACAGCTAATGATCCCAATCTTCCTAGAGTGACATGTTTGACAAAGTACTGCCAATGAGCTGTCTTAAGACAGAATGATCATGTCCCCAACAGATTGATATAAACTTGAACTTCCTTGTTTTTACTGAAATGTTCATGAGAAAGGGCTATGCCTCAATATCTCCTATTTGAATGCTCATTTTCAACCTGTGGGCAAAAATATACAAAAGGCAAGACTTGCCTGGTACATATTTTTAATTCAATTAATAACTCTGTGTTAATACAATTTCTTTGCAATAATGCTCACTAATAGCATATACTTGTAAAGGTGTAAGTCCCACTGAATTGAATGAGGTTTGTCCTGAACGCATACATACAGAACTGCAATGTGAAATTCTAAGTATATTCAATGCAGTATACTTCTGAACATATATATTTTGGACTGAGATTTCAGGAAACTTAGAAAGATGCGCACACATGCACGCACAGGTCTAAAAGCTGCTTGGATACAGAAGAGAATCTATAAAAATAGCCTTAAACTGTGCAATTGCTAAATGATATCTTGCATCAACTTTATAGCTAGGTGTTTTCTTTTAAAAATCCTTCTCTTATCACTTATGACAAAAAGCCTAATTAACAATTTCTACAGAATACTGATTGCTCAAATGAAGCAAAATGGCTTGTTATGGAAGACAGCATCACCAAATTCAACCACAATTGAGCATGTGATTCCCCTTATTTATAAATATTTAAACATGAATTGCCCTCATTTAAAAAAATACCCACAAACCTCTGGTGGAATACAACTACATTAAAATAACACTGCATTTATTTCCTGGCCCAGTGATCTGACCATACCAACTGTGAGTTCTCTGAACATGAAATGCCTACTTGTCAAAGCTGCTACTCCACCTTTTACAACAAATAACACTTCTAAATCTCTCTAGTCTGGCCAGCATACTTTTCTCAAGTTCTGCACAACTGGTCCCCCCCCCCGCCCATATTTATCCTATCAGTAACTTGGACTGATGAGCATTCATAAAAATAAAAAACAAATCAACCCACTTTGCCACACCAGATGAATCGAGAGTTTATATTGTTCCGTTTGACCCATATTGAATTTTATCATGTGCTAATTATTGTTTTACGA